>NW_004798189.1:59697-64252 GCF_000002075.1 Aplysia californica | reverse complement strand
GGGGGTTACCAAGCCTTTCTTATATTTTGTTTCATTAGTTGCAAGAGGACACTTCCAAGTTTGTTTTTTTAAGAGAGACCAAAGTACGCATCAAAGATGAAATGCTGACACCATATCACCCCACTTCGATAAACATTGATTTATCTTAAAATTTTGGTTACATGTGATCACTTAGAAATGTTTGATTGGATGGATAAGCCATAGGACCTGACCTAGATAACCAGTAGGCCTAAAGAACTTTACACGCCCAGACTGAAATTTCGCAACTAAGCACGTACTGAGCACTATTTTTATAACTCACGACATGCCCACCCATTTTCACTGGTCTTGTTCCTAAAAGTGTGACCTTAAAACGCAGACTTCACATGACAAGAACTCAAATCTTACATCTTAGACCTGAGCAATATATACACAGACCCGAATGCAATACAGAACCAAATTATCATACGCTCCCCCCAAAAACAACAGCAACAACAACAACAACAACAACAACAACAACAACAACAACAACAACAACAACAAACAAAACAAACGCTCATCCTTCCTTTAAAATAGATACATGTACATCGAAAAGTGGCAGTCGCACTTTCCCAGCTCCAGGCGTCTTGCCATTTTCTTTTACTATCCTCAAATCAAACTAAGAACCACACTAATGCATCTAACTACACTCTATCCCCTTAAGAAGCTGTCTATGTGTAAAATTGTAGAATATTAAATTCCTCTAAAGCTGCAGATACAGAATTGTTAAAATCTGCTTGAATAATGATTTTATGACGAAAAAAGCACATCTTCAAATTTTGCTGAATGACCAGAATGTGCTTCCTCAATGAGCTAAAAGGTACGTGGAAATTTATTTCTACGACTTCCCTTTGTGGCACATCAACCAATCAACTAGGCAAATGTTAACTGAGACCTGAGTTTAGTTTTAGTAGAAGTTTTACGGCGCTCGCAACTGCATAAGGTCATTTGATCGCCAGAAGATTAGAGCTGTTACAAGAGAGTAACAAACATAAAAAAGATGAAGGGGAGATAAGGACGATAGATATTTGATAGGAAAGAAGAAGCAAACCACACCAGAGCACCCACCAACCACCCACTGAGACCTGACCACACACAACAAATTATGATACACAGAGAAACCCTCCAAGCTTCCTACATTCAGCTCATTTTACTATATTTCTATACAGAGAAAAACTTTACAGGTAGATTTTAATCGGACTCAGTTGTAGGCACCTTATCCGCAAACAACACAAGCAGATTTGACTTCTTTCCGCGGACTCCACTTTGGCAGACGTCACTCCCAAAAACATTGCACCGGCCTCTTTTTGGGAAACTGCAAAATTTTCTTCTCTAATTCTGTCGGATTCCTTGGTTTGCCTCAGTTCTCTCATCAATTATACACTATCAAACCCTAAAATAGTTAAACTACAATTAAGGATTCACTCCTTGGGTGACTATCGAAAGCGTACTGTGTTTACATCGCTAGCAATCCAGGTAAGCATCCGAAGAAATGAGCAGATCGATCTTATGACTAAGAAATCCTTGTCCCCCTGATGGGATCAACAGAGAACACTTTCCAAAAGACAGACTTTAAAAATAACATCAAATGCTGCATTTCCAAGCTTAAGTTGGAACACTGGAACAAAACAAATATACAACAAACTTCACATTGACATGCCCAATGGGCCTACAAAACCATTGGGTCTCTCCAGAAGAGACGACGTTATTTTAACAAAATTACGTATTGGATATACCTGCCTTACACATAAATTCCTCCTGTTGGTTAATGGAAAACCCTTTTGAATCGGATGCGACGCCGACCTAACGATCAGCCATACACTAATAGAATGTCTAGACTTTGGAGAGACTCGATGGAAATATTTTGAAAAAATCTCTATCGTTGCTCCCCGCATACATCTCGATTTTATCAAGTCCATTGGTCTTTACTCAGAGGTGTACATGGTAAATTTTGAAATTGTAAACAACAGTTTTTAAAGCTAAATCTTTAACTAATTCAACCATACAGTAAAACAAGGCCGTACTGTGATCTAACGTGAAAACAAACAACTTGAGTCTCACACTCATATTATAATCTGATCTTGCAGGTTACAAGCACCGTAAAACTCTAACGAAACACATTAACCCCCCCCCCCCAAACAAGGTTGGCTTTGATAGACATGGTCAATTTTGGTTGTCCCTATAGATGATCTAACTAGTTGGTTGGGGTATACCATAGTAAGGTTCCAATAACATAAAAATAAACTTTGGGAAAACAGACATTACCAATGATGCCTTAGAATGGAACGCTCATGTTAACATAAAGAAAGGACAAAAGAAAGCTTGGGTCGCCACCCGGGCAAAATTCAAAATTCCAACCAAACTGAAAATTATGTTTAATGTGTTCTGCGCGCTCATGTTTTTTATGCAGTTGAAAGCGCCGTAAAACACAGGAAAAGTAATAATAAAGAAAGGGAAGGCCTGAAAGTACTTTGAAGAGTGACGTAGATTCGCATCTAAAGGATATGGAATATAATCAGAAAAAGTTGAAGACCACAGTCCAGGACAGAGGTACGCGGAGAGCTCTTGTTGGTAGCCTTTAGTCCAGCACGGGGCGAAAAAGGACGTTGATGATAATAACAAATTAAATGAAATACAGCAAGAAAGCGTAACAACAACACCACACAACCTGACAGCCGTTTATCGATTGGTACTGGAGGGGCGTGAACTCATTAGTGAGTCACCTTGTCTGCGCTTTCGTTACAGGAACACGAATGATAAACGTGTGATATTAATTATTATGTCAACCCACATCCCGAGAACGATTTTTTTTCCTATCCTGACCTGCGTATCGCCACTTCACGGAAATTAATGGCTCGCGTACATATCCCCATCCGGCATCTCCCCATCCGGCATCTCCCAAAATGAAACTAAAATGAAGCCAGAAACTGATCAACCTGAATATAATTTTTGTTCGTAATATGTTTGTTGATTTGTGTAAACATTAGCTTATTTTACTTTAATGTTGATTTATTATATTTTACATTTCATAAGTTACGCGGATCTATCTTTAGTATCTATTTGTTAGTTGTATAAAGAGAAAGAAAAGGAGAGCTCCTCCTCATCATTTGTAACAAAAGGTTTATTGTCGATTTCGTAGGAAAAAGGCGTTATCTATTCTATCATGAATTATTTTGTTAGAGATTTTCCCTATGGCAAAAAACTTTCGTTGTGTGTAACCAATAGACAACGTTTGTAAACGTTGCTTTAAACATCAGAGGCTGTATACAACACCACGGGAGACCAAGGGTTCAGAAGTTCCACTGAAATGCTTCAGGGATAACGAGCTGCTGATGGAGTCGTTAGATTCGGTGTTATGACGTCAGTACGTTGGCACCCTTATTCTGCATCTTGTTTTGGTTTTTTTACATTTTGTTTGGGTTTCTGGTGTGTTTAGTTCAGGGAAGGGGTTTGTTTTTTGTTTCTTTTTATTGTTGTTGTTGTTGTTGTTGCTGCTGTTGTTGTTATTTTTCTTTCACTAAATATGCATTTATTTTCTCCTTATTTGCGGGGTTGTTTTTTAAATGTGATTTGACTGAAAAGAGGACAGTGTTTGGGGCTTGTTAGTGAAGACAGGGCAGGGACACTTTTGGCGGGATGGTTGATTTTGGTAGATTTCAGGTTTGTTTGACTTTTTGCATTTCATCAGTGATGTATAAAGAGAGAAATGAAGAAAAAGAGAGAGAGGGAGAGAGAGAGAGAGAGAGAGAGAGAGAGAGAGAGAGAGAGAAAGAGAGAGAAAAGAGAAAGACTGACTAAGAAGCTAAAAACGAAACAGGCTGACAGACAGACAAACAGACAGACAGGATCACGAAGGGATAATTAAAATTAGAGAAAACGGGAGAAACTAGAAAAATAAAAAGCAAAAAAAAACAACAACCCGAAAAACAAAAGCAAACAAAACGTCACAGTATCCTCCAGACGAAGGTAAGGGAGAGAATTCCAGCCAAAATGACTGTTCGTGACTCGGAACAGCGCGAACCCCGAATGAACTAGCTCCCCTATTCCACTTCTCTTTCCTACTTCTTGGCCTCTCGACTGGCATCCCCAGGAAGAAATTGGATTGTGACCGGATTGAGACAACAACGATAATGAGTCTTGACTCGAACAGCGGATGGGTTTCAAGAAAAAGTCACGGGTTTGAAGGCCCCATCAGCGGGTTTAGTTATGTTTTATAGATGACACCCAAAAATCACGTAGATATCTCTGCTTTAGAATTATGAAAGTGGTTTATTTTTGTAATTTTGGTCGTTTTGAGTAACTAAGACTTTGAGTTACTAAGACCGTGCGGTCAATAGCTAAATGTTCCATCTGCTCTATCAAAATCTTAAGATTATTCGGAGTTGTTATAAAGATATTCAAAGAATTGCATTCGACAAGCTTGATCTTGTTGTAAAATTCTAAATGTGTTACTTCATAATTTCTCACAACTAAGTACTTAGCAGATATAACTTTGTGATTCTAGGGTAGCGATACATATAAAGCGTAATGTAACAGA
>NW_004798189.1:57873-59331 GCF_000002075.1 Aplysia californica | reverse complement strand
GGGGCTTGTTGTCTTTGTTAGTTTTTGTTATTGTTTGTTTTCGTTTTTGTTTTGTACTTTGTTTCGAAATGCGATGGTCCCTTACACCTTTCCACTTCTGTGTAGACATATTTACTCAATTTTGTTTTCAAAAACATGTTAACTGATACTGTTCTGCAGGTTTATAGTTAAAGTTAAAAAGTTTTAAATACAGCTTGTGCAATGGAGTTCATTCTGAAATAAGGGGAAATTAGGAAAAACATATTAATAGATTGTTTGTTGTTGTTCGAATTCCTTTAATGAAAAAGTTCTCTTTTCTGTACAAACGTAGACGGAAACGTCCCAACAAAGAAAGGGCTAAGAACATTCGCATATTAATGTGAGACATTCGAGGCAAGGAATAAGGCATTAACATAGTTATTACAGTAATGGAAGATGCAGGTTTGTTCCTGCAAAGACGTGTTCATTTCGTGTTATCTAATCTACGTTTCACCATCATCCTTTGGTGTGTATAAATGACTAGTTTTCTGTAACGACCTCAGCACAACCATTGTATTTTATCTAATGTATCACGAAGCGATGGAATCAGGCGCTTGTCAGTTATTGGTCACATAGAGTTGTTGGTATCACCATAATATTTGTTCGTTTGTCTTGCTTTCGATCAAAGAAATACCCATCTATCTTGAATAGATATTTTCGAAAAAAGGCGGTGGGCGTCGCCTGGGTTCAGAGGTAAATTTAGCGAGAAAATGGGCTCCAAAGTTTGGTGACTTCCATTTCTGGAGAGTCGTTGACAACTGAAAAAGTAAATTTGTGTGCTTGTAATCAACGTTTTTCAGTAAAATCTATGGTTGAAATGAGTTTTTGAAGTGACATAAAAGGTGTTGAGCAAATAAATAAAAATTCCCCCAAAAATTTAAACATTGCCAAACCGGGCGAAAAATACAGGTTTCTTTTATTTCATTATTCTGATGAGCGCCTGATTTCACCACGATGGCTTACTGCGTTTTTGTTTGGATTTCTTGATGAACATATTATGTTTTCGGTATTAACATAGATGGAAACGTCCCATCAATAAAGTGATTAATTAAGTATATCAAGAAAACGAATAATGCATTATCGACGTAATTACAGTAATTGTGAAGGCATGTTTGTTATTTCGTGTTATCTAATCTCCATTTCGCCGTTATCCTTTGGTGTGTAAAATTCACCAATTTTCCAATAAGGAACGCAACTCATTCATTTGATAAATTTGTGATGAGATAGCAAAAGCGTTCTCTACAGAGATGTTATGCTGGTTTTGTGGGGCTTCCTGTGGGAACTTTATTGGGCTTCTGATAAAACTGAGGGAGAAGAGAGGATAGATAGGGGTCACTGAAGATTTAAGAAAAAAAAGAAGGTTCAGATGTAGAAGAGTGGGAAATGAGAGGAAGAGAGAGAGAGGGGGGGAGAGGAGAGAGAGAGAGAGAGAGAGAGAGA
>NW_004798189.1:45804-56428 GCF_000002075.1 Aplysia californica | reverse complement strand
AGAGAGAGAGAGAGAGAGAGGGAGAGAGAGATAGAGAGATAGAGAGGTGTGGTGGGGGAGAGAGGGAAGTAACGAAGGAAAGAAAATCGAGTCTGAGTATTTTCACTAGATATTACGAGGTATAGCATAGGTGTCGTTAGCATTGCGCATAAGACCGTTTGGATACTTTTTCCACTAGACAAAAAAACAAACAAGTTAGTGTTTGTTGTATTGTTCCTCTCAGGGATCATGAAAAACAAGTAAATTGTAAGCCTTGACCATAGCATAAAAGTGCATTTTGGTGGTGTTGAAAGGTGCATCTAAGACAGAGCTTTGAGAGGGAGTAAAATTCCAAAATCTCAAAATCGGACTTACGTGTACTGCTTTCGACAGCGACGATAGGCTCTGGGTGTTCTTTTAAACTCACTGTTTAAAAAATACACCCACAACCAATGAGCGGGTGTTTTGAGGGAAAATGTTATAATCTCTGGCCATTATCCAGTAGCTGTAAAACGTTCCTGCCAACATGTTTTGTTATTTATAACATGACACTTGGATTTCCGAAACGTTCACAGCTAAACGCACTGTAAAACATGTTCAAATGTTGATTATTTATTATTGTTCACCGAAAGTGGATTTGCGAGTTCCTTCCTCTCCGCTGTAACTTCGATTTCAGCCAAAGGCTTACAGTTAGTTTGTGTAAGAAATGCAATGAGCTGTTTGCATCGATCTGTTGTCACACGACTTTTCACTTTTTAGTTGCTGTTTTCTTGCTTTAAAAAGGAGAACAAAATAACATGAATTTGCTCCATTAGTTGCCAACACAAGGTGTGTGTGTGTAGCCGCTCAAAAAGAAACTAGATTCTAAATGTATCATAATTTGTTAAAGAGTTGTGTTGGGTTTTTTTTAAATCCGGAGGCCATTTGTTCTGAAATCCTGGTAAACCTAGAAAAGGTGTTACACACTACCAAAAACTCTTACTTTTAAAAGACAATATTTCAAAGTACGTTTTATTATACTGCTTTTGTGTAATAGAACTACATGAGATATTCTGAATTTCTAGAATTTCCTTATGTGGAATGTGCAAGAACAAATATAACAAACAAAACAAATTGTGCTGATGTGATAATTTGTGAACTACCTTACCCCGTACAGTGGCCATCTAAACCTGTACCCAGCTGCCGTATAAGCTGAGACTTACATCGTGTAAAACATCAGTAATACGAAAAATCTTCTGGGAAATAACAGAAATCGTTTATTTATTATGTTTTCCAAAACATATTTTCAGGCGTGTTTTTGAAAAACAAAACGGTAGTACTGTGACTCTTCAGCTGTGATCGGACAGTGTAGTGTTTAGACAATTTTTTGTGAAATCCACCGCTACACCACTCCTGTCATTCTGCGGACCAACCGGGATTTGCAAATTCGAAGCTGACTGGAAAAACATAGCAGCATAACTGATTACTTCAACAGTACTGTATGCTGACTATTGTTTGGAGAGCTATTAATTCGTTTTGGACTGTGTGTTTGCTACTATACAGGAAAAACCAAAACACGGGGATACTCTAAGAGTTTAATTAAACCGTACACCGACAGTACCTTTTAAGGGTTTCGCCTGTCCTTTGAATAAAGGAATCCCACCAAATTCTAGAAAACACGAGAGAGCTCAAGTGAGCACGAGAGTGAGAGAGAGACAGAGAGAGAGCAAGAGAGCACAAGAGAACACGAGAGACCACCAGAGCGTATCAGAGAACACCAGAGAGCTCCAGAGAGCACCACGGAGCACCACGGATCACCAAAGAGCACCAAAAACCCCACGATAGCAGTTGTTTATCTAGATCTGAGTGGAGATCGCCCAAGACATGAGCATGGCCCTCGGCTCCATATTTCAATTGGCCAACAGGCTTGGTCCAGAACTCCAAAAGGCCATGAAACACGTCAACGTGTGTGGCAGCCACAGACATTTCTGGTGAGTACTTGCATGTCATTACGTTCTTTGCACGTCTTACAGTGTGTGAGCTTGTTCGTATTTTGGGCTACTTATGCCCTTTATGACATAGCATACCGCCATTTGTATCCAAACAACTTTTCTCAATTGTGAAAAAGAAATAATACAGTTATAAATGCATTAGAAATTGAAATTCTCATAATTTATTTATCGGAGGCAATATGATTTTCTTTTGATATTTTAAAACGCATAATTCCGACAAATGAATCAGTTCCGTATTTAAATTTAAAATGCAAATTAAATAATCGCAGTTTTAACTACCGTATGCCATTAAAGCAAAACCTTTAAGAAATGACCTTAGAAAATGTGTTGGCCTGGGTTTCTTTTTTGGAAACAAGACTGAGCAAATACATACCATACATTGTGTGTGTTTGCATGTGCGCGTGCTTGTGTATGTGTGTTTGTGTGAGTACGTGTATGTGTGTCTGTGTGTGTGCTTGTGTGTGTGTGTGTATGTGTGTGAGTGTGTGTGTGTGTGTGTGTGTGTGTGTGTGTGTGTGTGAGTGAGTGTGTGTGTGTGTCTGAAAGAGACAGGGAAGTAGAGCGAGAAAGAAAGAAAGAGAGAGAGAGAGAGAGAGAGAGAGAGAGAGAGAGAGAGAGAGAGAGAGAGAGAGAGAGAGAGAGAGAGAGAGAGAGAGAGGGGTGGGGGTGGAGGAGAACACGTAAGGGTGTATACATTACGTATGTGCGGGCCAGTGTGTGTATTTAGATTGTGTATGTTGTCCACACACTCAAATTGCTACTAAGACTTCATTCTTCACCACAGGAATTCGTTGGTTTCTCAAATATTGATATGCGCTATGAAAATTATATATTAATGTGTTGTTTATATTCTGTTATAATCCGTCTCTGGCTTTGACCCTTCATTTAGCAATAATTAATTGTGTAGTGTTGTGGGGGTTTCTTTGTGTTTAATATTCTATAGGTAAATTAACACGAAAAAGGACATTCTTTGGCCGCTTCTTTAGATGAAATAGTATGCATCTTTTCTCTATAGTGGTTCTTGTAGTTGTGGTGTTCTGTTGTTGTTGTTGTTGTTGTTGT
This sequence comes from Aplysia californica, assembly GCF_000002075.1. NCBI lineage: Eukaryota > Metazoa > Mollusca > Gastropoda > Aplysiida > Aplysiidae > Aplysia > Aplysia californica. Next base: position 53,396 of record NW_004798189.1, on the reverse strand, counting down.
TATTACTGTTTTTATTGTTTCTGCTGATATTAACATTGTTGTAGTAATTATTGTCATTGGTTTTGGTGAATTGATGACGAGGGCCTTCCCACGTTTAAGCAATATTATTGTTCACCCTTCTGACTGTCTGCGAAGGGAAATCCTCTCTGCCTTGCAATGGATAGAGCACTTACATAGTATCGCCATCGAGCTGTTTACATTGTGCATATTTCAGAAATCAAAAATTTACTTGAGAGAGGGGAAAAGAACTATTTCATCGTTTTAACAATTATTATTAATTGTACTAACATTCTTTTCTTGAATTTTTCTACATTTCGAATTTGAATTTCTGCAAAATACTTTTTGAGAACATACCGCCGATAACATAGATTGAAAAACTATAATAATGTTGTTGTTGTTTTTTAAACTTGGGCTTCGTACACAATGAGAGAGCTGGCTGACGATGCTATACATGTTTAGAGAGATAGTTTGAGCCACGAGTAATTATAGTACTGTATGTTTGAAAAAAAAGAGGACCCACTTAAAGGATTGGAATTTTTAAAACTTGATATTTTTTTAAATAGTTGGATTGATTTACCTCATATTTACGGACTTGCTGTCTGCATGGTTGAATGTTGTTTGTTCAAAGTTTTGTTGAAACTAGCTCGAAGACAACTGAGTCATTGCCCTTTAAATGGGTGGGGTTTTTTTAAAGATACTCGGTATTAGCCCCTTGACTTGACTTAGACTGAGTCACGGCCTGCCCACCTGGTACTGACTATAAGGCCTCTTTTATATTGCTAATTGCCTTTCCTTGATGAATATTATTATACAGCGCTCACTTTCGCTTTGGTTGTGCTTCAATGCCAAACGTTGGCCCATTCTGATCATCACAATTTCACATCTACATTTTCTGACCAAAAGTTACATAAACTCTCCCTTCCTACTCTGTTTCTTTACTTGCAATGTTCATAACGCAGTTTTTGTCGTTGTCGTCTTCATCAACCCCATCGTCGTCATTGTAATAGCTGTTGTGAATATGTAACTCTCCTTTGACTCGCACTAGATGATAAAGAAGGACTCATGCTATAACACGACCTGTGACAATGAATCCAAGCTCTGTGCTGTAAGTGTAAGACACAATCTAGAACACTGGTCTCAAATTCAAATTACCTGGAGGCTGCTGTAGGTACAGCCCGGGGGGGGATCCTTTTTCGCATCGAGTGTTCAACAAAACAAAAGGTTTCACGAATTCTCTTAAAATTACGACTGATGCAGTTTTCTTAATCTTTATATAAAGTTGTCCTCAGTACCAGCGGTTCTGTAGTGAACCGTATATGTGATTAGAACCAACAATTCAGGGTAGCTCCTAGACACAAATGTGCCTGTGAGAAAAACATGCGGGCCTCTCTGACAATAAAAAGTACACTTTGATATCAAGTAGGTGCCACAGAATATCGTCCTAGGGTACAGGCCTCAATTGATCCACTGGCTGCTTTAGTCCTTATCTCTCCTTCTTTTTGTATTTGTTACTCACTTATAACACCTCTAATCTTCTGAACTTATTTGACCTTTTTGTGTGAAAAACTCTCACTAAAGCGAACAGTTTGGTAGATGGAAATGCAGATATTATCTTTAAGCAGGAATCAAACCTTCGTCCTGTGTTCCGAAAGCAAAAATATCGAAACATTATATACTTCTAGAGATGGATTTGACTTACTGTTCCACGTTTGTGTATTTGAGAAATCATCCCATTTTGTGAGTAAGAATGCAGATTGGCTAAATTGAATAATCTTAACAGCTAGGCAACAAGAAGATAACTGTTATTTATCCTAACAGAAATGTGGATCATTGTGGAAGGTATATGCTATCAGATCACACAACACCATTCCAAATGATGCAGATAAATAAGATACGGCCCTTTTAGTAAAAGGACTATCCGCTATTTCACGAATTTAAGTACTCCATAATGAAAAGACTACATGCTTCTTTCGCAATTTGAAATGCTCTTGAAAACAATGATATCCGCTATTTTTGCAAAATTGAGTTATCTTTTATTGAAGAGCTACCCTCAGTTTTCACAGTTTCCACGAAATGTGGAAGACATTCTTTGTGCCGTCTCTCTATAATATACAAGATCAGTGACTTTCTAAGGATAAAATCCTACTAGTTTTGGTGACTGGTAGGTCGTACTTTTAAAGAATTTTCTGTTATTTCTGTCTGTGTGACTTTGCCTTTCACCGCGCATATGGATTGCCGTCATTGTACTGATGTGCTTCTCCTCACTCGAAACCAAAAAAAAGGATACCAATTTATCCTGTGATGAAATGTTTGTGGGTGTTGGGAGCTCTTCCATATCTTTTCTGTTCTTTGCGAAATGAAACTACCACCCTTGTGACACAGCGACCTACAACGCAATAAAGAAATATAAATAATAATAGCATCTCCGTTTGGAAAAAAATATGGTGGCTTGAATTATATATCTTTTTCGCTCACTGGGTCATTGCCCGTTATATGATAGTGAAGCTGTTCGAGTTGCACAGAAATATATTCATAAATAGATGAATTTCACGTTTTTTACTCCCTCGGAAATTTGTTTTACAATGGTGAACACTCATACACAAATGCATTAATCCGTAAATGCGCACATGCATACAGACTCTAATAATACCGACTATCACAAACATAGACAATCCACGAGTGGGGAGTTGGGGTGGGGGCCTCAAGTGGTCTAGAGTTACGGTGTTCGCCTCTGACTCAATAGGTCTCTGGTTCGAAACCTGATAGCAAGGAAACATTTTCTTCTCAAAAAAAGGTTTTCCTTTCACCTTATTTCCTGCTCTGCAAACATGTTCTGTCGTCTGTTTTCGACTTCACTCTCCCCCCCCCCCCCCCCCCTCTTTCTCTGGGTTCCTGACTCTTTCTGCAGCCGTTCTACCATTACCCCGTGGCTTCTTCTTACTGCATGCTGTCTTTCATCCAAACCCCTGATTTTAGAGTAGGTAAGATCTAACACCTAGCCTTCTCGGATAAGGGCAAAAATCTCGGTGGTTCTGTGTGCAAGTGGCGCACGTTAAAGATCCCTTGGTGGTCCTAAATCGATCAGAGTAGGCCTCAGCCGAAACCCTGGCAAAATTCAAAATTAATTCCGGCCAAACTGAAAATGCTTAATATGCCCCGCGCGCATTTATAACCTTATGCAGTTGCGATCGCCGTAAAACACTTAGATCTGGGCACTTAAAAAAATAAAACCGACAATCCACACACCATTGCAGATCTCCACTGTACATCGCCCTTGTTTGTGAGCAAGGATTATATCACGTCTTGCTCAAGGACACAACGTCAGAGACCATCCACCTAAACGCCGTGTCGCCGACACTAGCTTAATATAACACGACGCTACCTCAGAATTTAAAAAAAAATAATTTTGTTCTATCTGACATTTTTCGCTGGTTTGAGTTACTAAGATCATGAGGTTAGAAACCAAATTTTCGATCTGCTCTATCAAAATGGTAAGATTATTCGGAGTCATTTTCAAGATATTCAAAGAATTGCATTCGAAAAAGTTGGGCATAATTTGAAATATAAAATCTTTGACGTCAGATTTCTCAATATTAGGTACTGGGAAGATAGAACTTGTTAATTCTGAGGTAGCGAATAGCGTGGTCCTGGCTGAGCTCACTAACCACTCATTCACTGGAGACACCAACGACAGAATCTTTCCGGAGGGATTTATCCCATTCAGCCACAGGCGGCCCTGACTTACAGTTAGTCTTGATTATATCTTGTTATGTTAACTCTTTCTATACAGAAATCAATCCGCCCCTTGTTTGCTGCTAGTTTTATCATCAACGTTTTCAGCATTCTAACAAACTGCAACTATGCATTCATTGCACACAATTTGCCATCGTCCGCTTTCTGTTCTGGTATCAAAATGAAAGAACATTCAACTTCCCTGTAACCGCGCTCCTATTTTAACTTTTGGGTATAAAATAAACAACAAACTGAGTAGAAATGAATAGTCCGAGCAGTAAACACACGGGTGAATTGTGAATAAGATGAAATTGTTCAGGATTGGTAGATTTTTGTTTTGCCTGTAAAGAACCAGGCGATTCCGCGAGCAATCAGAACTGATTGGCCGTACACTAAGAGTTAAGGGGAGGTGGAGGAGGGGGGGAGGAGGGGATGGGTATAATATTTACAATACGGAGATTACAATACTATTGTATAGCATCGACCTTGTTGCCCCTGCCATGCTATGCCAGAGCTCTCCTACGTGACCGATATCTCCATCCAGAAGATGTAATCAAGTAGATGGGAGGGTATTTGGCTCAGAGAATAAATAAGAGAACGGGAAGCACTGAGGTGACGGTGACATACGAGTCCCTTCAGGACTGGTAATTATGATATTTGTGGAATGGCACGGTGGAATCATGCGATCGTCAGTTTTGGGGCATAAAATAGTTACGGAGTTATTGGTATTATCTTATTGAGTGTTCATTGGTCTTGTTTGTGATGAAACCGTACCTAACCTTATTTAACAAAAATTGAGGTAACTGCGATTGAAGGTGGTGGTGGGTCGTCTGGTGTCTGAGATTATAGTAGTGAGAAAGCGCCCTCCAAGGCCTGGTGACTTCTAAAGCCTGGGTGTCCTTAAAAACTGTCAAAGTACAGCTTTAGATCTTTGGTCAACGCATTTCAGTGAGATCCACATGTGTTTTTAAATGGACATTAAAGGCGTCGAGCCAAGAAATAAATCGATTTTAAAAAATACCCCAACAGGCTGGGAAATGACGGTTTCTTCGATTTCATTATTGTGACGAGCGTCTGATTCCACCGCGATGCGACAAACAATGATATGTCAACGTTAGCATGAATCATGCTTGCCTTTAGCGGTATGTTGTGTTGCGCTAATTGGAAACACGGCCTTCCACAAAAGATTATAAAAGAGTTTCGTCTGTGCTGTAATGGTTGGGCGTGGGGTATCAACTTAATTGCACAGGAGGGACAAACTAATAAACACGTATAGGTTTCAGAACGGTCTGGATCAACACTCATTGAGCAGTGGAAAAGCAAACCTTTTTAAAACAATAATGTAAATTAAAACAGACACACAACGTTAAAATAATTACAAAACAAGGCTTTCCAATTATCTCTCTTAACCCAGTTTGTCGGAGCTGGATGTTGCTAGGAATCTTTTCCTGACAACAGCTTCGTATATCCTTGAAGTAAAGTTCTGTGATATGGAGATTCTCAGGATGGATTGCCTAAAATTCTCTCGCAGGCCGGATATAATTAATCGTTCGCCGAGCCGGAAGTGACCCGCTGGCCTTGAGCTAGACACCTGCTGCAGGTTAGGCTCTTTGCCTCTCAAGCTAGAAAGTGAGTTCGATTGCTTGAGGACATTTATTTAATTGAGAATTTTTATTATTAGGATTTTGTATAATTTATTATACTATTTACGTTTTTCTACGGTAGAACGGAGTCTTAACCTTAACATGGGTGGCCAAAGAAACAAAAAAGTATGGCAAATATTAATTTGGAGCTGGTGGTGTTGTTGCAGCTATTAATTTGCACTTTTATGTCCCACTAGATGTAGATTGTAAAATATTTAATTTCTTCTTGAAATCCATGCAAATTGACCTAAATAAATACCTCCCCAAAAAAAATAATTTTAAAAAATAATTTTTTTTTAAAATGAATAAAATCTGCAAGTTAAATAAGCCGTGTGGCTTTTCCTTCTAGTGTCCTTGTGAATTCCCACCAATCTCCGGTTGTTTGGAACGAAGGTGGAAAAAGAGCTATTGACATAATGTATCTCTACATCAGACGTTTTGCCACGGGCATTATCCAGAAGCTCCACAGCGTCCTTGAACACGGAAAATAAAAACTGTGACGTAATACCCCGGCTTTTGGAATTTCCCAACCTTGTAATCTTTCTTAAAGCATTCATCTTTCCTGTGTTAAATCAAAGATCGTTCATAACAAGATAGTTCACTCGGCGGCCAAAAAGGTGTCCACGGAATTTCGTGCATTGCTTCAGATGGCGCTGCAGTCTTTCTTTTGAAGCTCTCTTTCGTTTCTCCAGAAGAAAAATAGGAATAACACGGCTTGTTAGTTTCACTTAAATCTTATTGTTTTTCACACAAGTAAGGTGGCTCTGTTCGCAAAGGCGGCGATTTTTCGAAGAGGGCGCCACGGGATTTTGAGGACACTTTTTTAAATGACCCAACAAAGAGAGGAGTGAATTATCTTGTTAAGTACGATCTTTGGTTAAATGAACATTGTAGTCGATGGTATTGAATCAGGCACTCGCCATTTTATTGTTGTTGACATTTAGCGTTATTGAATTGTCTTAAACCTGTTCATTTGTCTTACTTTTGATTAAAAAGTTCTCGTAAATATTGAAAAAACGTCGAGATGTTTGCGATTGAAGGAGAGGAGGTCAGGCTGAAGGGCTAGAACCCAGATGGCTGCTGGATTGGAAAAGAAAAGTGAAGTAAAGAAAAGTAAGGAAAGGAGGTGGGGTCGCCAGGTGTTAGAGATGAAATTAGATAGAAAATTGCCGCCAACGTTTGGCAAAACTTTAGTGTCCTTGGCAACTGTAAATTTACTCTTTTTTTTAGCAAATGGTCAAGGCTTTTAGTAACATTAGAACAGAAAATTGTTTTAAAATTAATTTAAAAAGTGTAAGCCAAAAGTAAAGAAAACGTGAAACCAATTGCTCAAAGGGCGGAACAATGTCAATGTCCCCAATTTAATTAATTTGACAAGATCCTGGTTTGACCATAATAATATGACATTAGTAAATCACCACCTATATTCTCTGGAAACTATGGCGTAGCTTTTCACAGACACAAATCACCTCGATATTGCTTCACATTGTTATTATGGTGTCAGAGTTCGTGGTTAAAAGGTGAACTCAATTTTGTAATTGTTCTTGTTAGGCCTTTCTCTTAAATTCCATCGTAAATAAACATACAAAAATGTTGGTATCATACCGAATTGTGACTAAATGTCACAAGTTCTGAAAATGAATCTGCTTTTTTATCTTGATCTTGTGTTCATAGTGGAGACCTTCTGGCTGCTAATGGGACCTGTCTGAAATTAACGTTCTCAGAAATCCACCCCTTAGTTAGAGTGTTTTTGCTTCAAAGGGAGTAAAACCTATACAAATATCAAATCAGTCGCACTTTCTGTACCTCTTTCATCCCGCCATCTCTCTTTCTTTCTCTCTCTCTCTCTCTCTCTCTCTCTCTCTCTCTCTCTCTTTCTCTCTCTCTCAGACCTATTCTTTTTAAACTCGTTAGTATTCCATTCGGTGCAGAGTTAAGGCCCACTTCCTGTTTTAGCTTTCAACTGGACCAAGAAAAGCTTGCAGCTTTCAATAGGACGGCAAATCGAGTGCCATTTTGTACAACACTGGCAACAACTCACAAAATCCTGGCCAGTGTTCTTGCGGTCATTTTACACAAAATATCAGCAGATGTTTTTATGCGGATATTCAGTATGCATATGAGTTTATTATATGACTTCCGAGATCCCCTAAACCCAATTTGATACTGTAAAGGTCATGTTAAAAGAGCACTTAGTGTGTGGGAAAGCTATGCTTA
>NW_004798189.1:42209-44781 GCF_000002075.1 Aplysia californica | reverse complement strand
CCACACCGCCCCCCTCCCTCCCCAAATAATAATTGTTCCCATTATAAGTCTGGTCCTTGTTCTGCCAGACCCGGGGGTGCCTCTCTCTATCAATTATTCAGCAGTGATTTCACGACCGGCGCCCCCTTGCATGATCGCCTCTAGTGCCCTGGGAGATGACTGACCTTGTATTTAAGTGCCGCCCACCCTCTCAGAGGGATTGTAACTTTTCACAAGAAAGAAGTAAGGTAAAGAAATGCTTCTATAGGGACTCTCGTGGTCTAGAAGTTAAGGTATTCACCTCTCATTCAAGAGATCCAGGGTTCGAATCCGGATAACGACGAAACATTTTTCTTCTCTAAAATGCCATCCTTTCACATACGTTCCTTCTTTCGGTGCCCCCTACGGATGGGATCGGCCGATCTTCTGACTCGGTTGCCTCAAAAACAAACGTGTTTGTTTTCAGTTTCAGGCGACCGAGTCGGGCGATTGACCCGATCCAGCCGTTGTGGGCACCCCCGTTAACAATAATCTGTCGTCTGCTTTTGTTCCCACTTTCTGGCCCCACGCCCTCACCTCCTTTGCCCCTTCTCTGGCTCTTTCTGCAACCTTTCTACCACTACTCATTGGCTTCTTCTTACTGTTGTCTTTCAGCCACACCTTTTATTTTAGGGTAGGTAAGATCTAACACTTCTCGGATAAGGGCGGAAAATCTCGGAAGTCCCTTATCCAAGTTGAGCGCGTTGAAGATCCCTTGGTGGTTCAAAATGGACAAAAATTTCCAACCAACTGAAAATGTGACCTGCCCGCTCATGTGACCTTACGCAGTTGCGAGCACCATAAAACACTTACGAACATAAACAAAAATGCTTCTATTAGAGAAAAGATCAGTTCTGCCGTCGTAAGGGAAAACGGCGAATGGTACTGCGTAGGTTGCGAGGCAACTTTTTCAGGAGAGGCAAAAACTATTTTCACTGTATATCAGGGTGCAAAATTTGTTTTGAAAACTTTTCCTTTTTCAGCCACATCGCTCTTTTGTACTGTTGACGACTCTCATCAATGAAAGTAAATGTAGTCCTAAAAATTATGTCTGTGTTGACAAAGATTTGAAATTTACTTTTTAATAAAATACAAACGTCCATGGTATAAAACAATGGAGATTTATTTCTTTAAAAATACCCAAAAATCTTGCGTTTCCAGGGAACAGCGCACATAAAATAGGTGGCGTTCTAAGGGAATGCACACGGGGAAAGCCGCGCGAGGCATAAGGTTAAATGTCGTGTTAGTGCAGCTTTAAGAATCCACAGTGACAACATTGGGAGCACTGTGTTCACCAGGTAGCCACGGGTCTGAGGACTGTATGCAACTAGAATGACCATTAGTTGAGATTTACATCACTTACAACACAGTGAGGTTATTTGAGAGACGGCATCTCAAATTTCAACATCAGTCCGCCATAAAAAATTGACTTCATGTGAGCCAGGTAAAAAAGTCCATCGAAACTGAAAAAAAAATTGGTTTTACTGGCTTCATATCGTCTCATGTGGGATTGGAGCCAAGGAGGACCTTCTGTTCTGCTGGCCAGTGACGTCGTAATGAAATTATACTATATTATGGAGATTTAGAACTTAATATGGAGATACGACATTTGTACTTTGTTGCATTCGGTTAAGTTTTCCAGAAAACTGGGTTTTCATAAAACAAAAACCTTTTCCCAATTCCACAGGAAAACAGCAATCTGTGAAAACTTTTAAAGTTGAAACATTGATTATACCCACAAACAATGGGCAACAGTTCGGTGAATCAGTTGGTGATTGATTTGAATCAGGAGCCATCTCAAACTTTGAAGGCTTATTTCTCCAAACCGGAGTGCGTGGACATACGACACTTGTACTCTGGGCCGACGACATGACATGTGTCACTTTTCTCTCAAGATTTATTGCTCCATTCCAGTAGAGTGTAAATATAGTAGGCTTCTTCTTTCCTTTCAAACATCTATCGTCCTTATCTCCCCTTCATCTTTTTTATGTTTGTTACTCCCTTGTAACAGCTCTAATCTTTTGGCGCTCATATTATGACCTTATGCAGTTGCGAGCGCCGTAAAACATCTACTAAAACTAAAACTAAGTAGGCCAATGACTTTCAGTTGATATTAATGCTCCGATCATTCCTTTCATTGAAAGGGGCCCAGCTAGTATTTAACATAGATCTAATGATGATGCCCTCCCCTAAAAAAAATAATATAGGAATTTTTTTTTTTTAAATCCCTCTAGGAGAATCCAAGCCCCTAGATACTTTTGGCCATGACTTTTCAACATTCAGAGCCTAGGATGGAAGCTGCCCTTTAAACGTTTTGGTGAGAAAAAAATCCTCAAGTTGAGGGAACGTGCTGTTAAGAAAATGTCTAGTAGCGCGTGAAATCAAGACCGATAGTTGACGGAAACCCAGATTTCGCAACCTTTCATGTTCAGGGAAGCAGACTGCAGCGCTTGGTATCGAAACTTCGAAACTCAATTTACTCAAACCCCACGAGTATGAATGCTTCTTTTTTTTTAAGAACCGTTCTTTTTTCATATTTTTCTGGGGGTGGGGG
>NW_004798189.1:32022-38985 GCF_000002075.1 Aplysia californica | reverse complement strand
CCTTCAGGAAGAAATGATAATGGGAGCGAGAAAGACAGTGAGCGAGTTAGATAGATAGATAGATAGATAGATAGATAGATAGATAGATAGATAGATAGATAGAGAGGGAGAGAGAGAGAGAGAGAGAGAGAGAGAGAGAGAGAGAGAGAGAGAGAGAGAGAGAGAGAGAGAGGATAATAAATGTGGTCTGATCGACTGTGAAATAAGGGGGCTAATCAGGTTGTCTTCACCGCGAGAGTGGATAGGTTTTGTGAACTTTTATAAATCTGTTCTGATATTGTTTTAAGAGCTTGGTGTTCTTTTTTTGTTTTATTAACTATCGTGTTAAATGAGATTTTAAACCTATACGATATGATATTTTAAACAAAAGAACAAGTCCGTCGTGTTTTTGTTCTAATCGCAACGTTGCACTTATTGAACGATCCAAAAGAATATCGATAAAATTGGTCCAAAATATCGATTTTTGAATTTTTACTTATTTATCTTTAATTTTTAATTTTTTTTTATAAAGGGGGAGGGGCATCAATGACATCTGTGCTCTATTGGGTCACAATGACGAAACTGTTGGGGAAAAAATCACCCTAAAAGACCCAAAAGGGTGTTTGAAACGTGCATATTGAACTAAAAATCCTTTTTAAATGTCCTTTTTTCTGTTTTTCTCAAAATCTGCTTTTGACATATTATTTATGTGACCCCCTTGGTGCAAGGAGTTTTCAAAAATTGCTGAAGCTAGGGACTTCAAATTTGGCATTCAAGTGCTTTAAGATATTCTGGAGATCTATGTAAAGAAATTGGGAAATATTGGTAATTTGTGGAAGTAATCAATTTTGTCTAACAAACACCCCAAAGTTTCTTTAACTGACTCAGGGGGTCAATTGACTTTGGACTCACTTTTTTTTGTTTTCAAAGATAGGTCAAAATCCTTACATAGATCCACGGACAATATAGGTTTGAATTTGTTTGCCAAATTTCAGATTGCAGTTTCAATATTTTCTATGAAATTTATCCGCAGTAAAAACTAGTTTAAAAAATCCTAAATGGTCGCCATAGAGATCCATAAAATTAAAAAATCAGCAGATTCACCCTTAGTATATTCTATTTACCTATAAACGTCTTGCACAATTACATGAAAGTGAATAAAAGTCATTCGTTTAAAACATTTTCAGGGAGTGTCCGTCTCCCCTTAAGGAACTGCGAAGACTGTTAAAAAATTTAAACGTCGAACGTCTTACTTTTGACCATGCTCATCCCCTTTGTACAGTCAAAAAGGGCTAAATTGTTAACCTCAGCGACACAAAAATGTACCTTTAGTTAAGTTTTAATCAGAGTTTTACAGAATTGCAATATAATAAGGTCACATAAGTGCTGAAGATTAGAGGCGTTACAAGACAGTAACAAGCTCAAAAGCAGGAGGAGAGATCAGGACAATAGATGTTTGATAGAAAAAAAGGAGCAAACCACACCAGGGCATCCGCCAACTGCCCGCTCACAAAAATATGCAAAATCATGTTTGTTCCTGGGGGAATGAACAGGCGCCACCCTTCTCATCTTTTCATTTTCCCGGCCAGATCGTTGGCCAGATATTGAAGCAATCACAAAAGAATGGTTGGTTTTAACTTGTAGGCCTTCCCATTCCCCCACACTCGGCTAAAAGGCTTCTCTCGTAAGATATTTGCATCCGGGGTCACTGAGAGAACAGGTCATGACCCCTAGTATGTAGTTTTGTCGTGCTTAATGGGTTGCACGTATGCTCAAAATAGTCCAGGAACAAAGGTATACTTAACTTTGTAAAGTACAAAGCGGGCGCTTATATCCAACATCAGATCGGTGGTCATATTGTGGTCTATTTTGAAAGGCAATACATGAATTAGAAACACAAATTTGCATATTTCATTGTATGTGTGGGGTAGTTTGTATATTTATATAAAGCAAATATCAAATTGAAAATTTGGTATATATACTGAAACAGTGCATCTTAGTTTGTTTTGTTTTTTAAGTGTCGCAAAAATGCGTCTTCAATTGGTTTTGAAAGACCCCGGTCTCAAAGAGCTGAAGAGTGAAAAAATAGAAATTGAAGACTAAATTGTAGGTAGCTCGGTTGATATCACAACGGGCTGCCAAGAAATGAACATTTTGAGAAAAGTAAAAAAAAACAACCCATCTCCAAATTGCTTTGCAGCATTGTATTAGCTTACAATGATACAAACTTTATGGAGCTGTATCTTTTTGAAGTAGACTCCGTGAGTACTGCCATTCGATTTAGCACACAATTTTCAAGACACGTTTCTCAAAAACCCGAAAAACATTGTCTGGCCCAATCTGGACCTCAAAAACTCGTCTATAATAATGTGTCCCTGCCGATCAATATCAGTCATATGAAGGAGATTTCAAAACTGAGTTTCAAGAACTATCACCTTTCCTTACAATTTAAAACAAGACTGAAGTAAATATGTCAATATTTGACGAAAATACAGAGCTTTTAATGGTACGAGGTGAGGAAACACGAAAAGGAGTACGACATCTTTCCCTTTCGTCCTTCAAATGTTGGCTCCAAACTGAGTCAAATCGATACCCTAGAATTAAAAAGTTCTATCCGCTCAGTAGACCTACCAAGTTTTGAGAAATTTGACGTCAAACATTTTGAGTTTCATTACACGTCAAGCTTTTTCGAAAGCAATTTCTTTAATATTTGAATATCTTGATAACGGCGCCAAAAAATCTTACCATTTTGATGGAGCAGATAGAACACAATTTGGTTTCTGACGTCATGGTCTTAGTAACTCTAAATGGCCAAAAATGTCAGGTAAAACGTTATGATTTTAAGATAGCGAAATGGTACACTCCGTAGTGAACCGGAATATCATTGGAGTCCACTCTCTGAGATAATTATTATAGTACAAATCTATGGCATTAGCTCTCGGAGTATTGTGAGTACAGCATTACCAGGTATCGATTAGCCCTGAAGCGTTTGCACATCCACGTAAGGGAGGCAGCCTACAACGATTGAACAATCCTGACGAACATGACTGCACCACTGGCACATTATGGCATGTGCGCAATATGCTGGTTAGTCGAATTCGAATAATTATCCGATATGGTGCTGATAATAATCGCTCAATTATCTACCTATTGCCGAATGCGGACAAGAGTGCGAATTATAATGTGTTACTACGAATCGATACAACAACACTGACATTTTACGAAGAACTGATTAGAATAGACGCACGTGTACTAGTAACACAGAAAAGAAAAAAATGTGAGGACCACATCACACAATCAGCCAACATCCTGTACGTAGCATTTATGAATGAAATCTTATTTGAATTGAATCGTAGCACGATCACGATGAAAAAACCCCCAAAAGTTTGTTCTCATACTGGTTCTATCTTAAAAAGAGTACAAGTTTGCTTAACAGTTATACAAAAATTCTTGTGAGGAATTTCCATTTAAATTTGTTGAAAAAATGTCCTATTAGTGGTTTGATATTTGTATTGAAGGCCATCTTGAAATCTTAAAGAAACATTATGAACTAATGACATTATACAATTTGGTTTTGCTTTTTTGAAGTTTCAATACGCTAACGTTGTCCCTGTCTATCACCTAAAAGCCGTGAGGAAGAGCTATAGACAGACATGACAGCTGGCAGCAGGCTTATAGGTCTACAGACATGCTAACTTAAAGACAACCAAACAGACATCTGAAATTGGAGGACTAGGAGAATAGAGAGAATAAGACTAGTAACAGAGAGGCACTGGCAGTATGAAAGATAAAGTGAATGAGAGAGAGAGAGAAAGAGAGAGAGAGAGAGAGAGAGAGAGAGAGAGAGAGAGAGAGTGAGAGAGAGTGAGAGTAAGAGACAGACAGACAGACAGACAGACAGACAGACAGACAGACAGACAGACAGACAGACAGACAGACAGACAGACAGACAGACAGACAGACAGACAGACAGACAGACCAATCGATAGATAGATAGATAGATAGATAGATAGATAGATAGATAGATAGATAGATAGATAGATGAGGGGGGGGGGATTTTGAGGGGAGGGTGACACATTGCGAGAGAGAGGGTGAGGGGAAGCCATCGACGTACGTAACACAGATTTCCTTACTTGCTTCTGTGTAGACAATTAGACAGATATCTCGAACTAGAATACGAAGACACTGAAATGGAGTCAAAAGCAAAGACAAGAGGTATATGCGAGGGGGAGGGGTCGTTTAACATTTTGACACAGGCAGAAGAAGGAATACACGCCAGCACGCACGCACGCACGCACGCACGCACGCACGCACGCACACACACACACACACACACACACACACACACACACACACACACACACACACTCACAATTGCACATGCCGATACGCACATAAATAGCCCTTGACATTGTTTCTCACTCACTGTCTGTGTCAGCATGTTTACCCCCCCCCCCCCAACCCCTTGTGCCGTACATAATAATACCGCGCTTGTCTTTGCTTTTATCACTTTTATACTCTGTGTCTGTGCGTTTATAATCATATACTAATATAATATCATACTGTAATGTTTTATAGGGTGAGAACAAGATAGAGAGATAGGAAGAGACCACAAATGTGAAACACGGGGAAAGAGAGAGGGGAAAGAGAAATAGAGGAAAGAGAGAGGGGAAAGAGCGAGATAGAGAGAGGGGAAGGAAGTGTTGAGGCATGGGAATAAATCGAACTTGCCATCCAGACTGATAGCCCATTATTCTGTATGCACTATTGTGCAATGTTTGGACGTCATAAACGATATCATCATCTAATGCAAACATGGCAATGAATGACTTTAGAAGGATGACACCATCCAATTATTGGACACATCACGCAATATTCTGAATCCAGCGCACTTTGGTTTGATGGAAAATGATGCAGTTTAGTTCTTTAAACCACGCAATCCTATTCCCTTGGGCTAGAGTGGGGAAAGTGTTTTTAATGAGCATTTAAACCGATCCGAGCCATTGCAAGATTAATGACAACACTGAGATTTCGATTTTAGTGAGGCCTAATTTGATCTGAATTTGGTTATGATAATGGTATATAGGTCATTGCACTCTCACGCAAACACCTATCCTACACCCCGTTTTTAACAACTACTGTAAAAGCAGATGAGACCCAATATGTCAGGCAGCGTGGTGGAATCAGGCTATCGTCAAAATAATCAAAGTGAAGAAACTTGCATTTTTCCGCAGGTTTGTGAATTTTTATCAAATGTTTGTTTTTTGGCACAACACCTTTCATGCCCATTAAAGAACTCATTTCTGTGTGACTTTTTCTGAAAAACGTTGGTTAAAGGCACACACAATGTAAATTTTCAGTTACCACGAACCCTTAAGCTAAGGAAATAACTAGTCTTTGGCGGCCATTTTCTCACTAATTTTACCTCTGAAAGCAGGTGACCCCCACCTCATTCTTTCGTAGGTATCTCGACTTGTATTCAAGATAAACGGATATTTTTTTCATTAAAAAAAAGTGAACAAGCTTTAAGATGATACCAATAACCCTACATGCCCAAAAATTGACGATAGCCTGATTCCACCACGCTGCCTCTCATATTGTTGTTGCGCTTGTGTGTATCGAAAGCGCTGTTAAATAAACACACTTAATAAATAAACGACCTTCTTTTTTGCAGGTACATGTTTCGTTTGTCTGCTGGTTTGTTTGTTTTTATTTAGAAAAATCCATAATATTTCCTTTTCTGGACTGCAAAGTTGATGATACTGGTTTGAATCCCCAAATGTTATTTTTGAAGTTTGATTATGGGGCAGGGTTATTATTGGAGCTTGCTATCAAATTGATCCAGACCTACACTCGACGATTCTTTATTTTTTCGTTTTCCTATTTCTCTCGTTTGTCACTTCTATATGGACTTTGTAAACGACCTTACTAATACTATTGTCCATTTGTATCATTACAAAATGATACATCAATACGAACTTTCTCTTGTTTCACCTGCCACAAGATTGTACCTTATTTATTGTTAGATTGGCTTCATTATCATTTTTCACCCACTCTATGTCGACCATAGCCTGAAATTTTGCTAATTTGACTCATTTACCATCGAATGCATTGTACAAATTTGTCTGTGGGTGGTTGGCGGGTGTTCTGGTGGGGTTTGCTTCTTAAATTCCCGTAAACCATCTATCGTCCTTATCTCTCCTCCTCCTTTTTTGTGTTTGTTATTTTCTTGCAACATCTCTAATCTTCGGTATTTGAATTAATTATGTTGCAAGTGCTGTAAAACACTTACTACTTAAACAAATGTGTTCTCTACTAGAAGACAGCGAGATCTGCATGTGCTACTGATACTACGACTACTGCTGCTGCTAAAGATAATACTCGCAATTATAGCATATCCATGCTCTCAATCAATGTCATTGCTCTTAACAATTACTATGATTAGGCTACCCCAGCACGTCACGTCTGACGAGAAATAGAATAGTCACTTTCTGTCAGCAGGTATTGTACCTATTCGACAAAATCAGATAAGTGCGTGCACGCACCTTAGTCGACCATGTCTAAACGATCCGCTGATTATCATCTAGCCAGTCCCCATGACATCAATGGATGAGCAGTGAGTGCCAGCCAGCACGCTTGACTCAGGACCGATAAAGCCGACGTGACCCGTGAAATAACCCCGACACGTGAATCAGAGATGCAATTACGTGCAACTTCGCTTAATGGGTACTCGTCCCTGATCTATGTCCGCTCGCTAGCTCGCAACTTTCCATTACATTGCCCGAGTCTAGGTGGGTGGAGGCTGGAGTCCCTGATCCTTGTTCACTGGTCTCAAGCTCTGCGTGTTTGGTATTTTTTTATTTTAAAAAAATAATTTTTCTCGCACTATGCATCCTCCCACTCCTATTTCTACTCCCATTTCACTTCCTCCTCCTTTTCATTCTTCTCCTTCTCCTCTCTCTTCCTTCTGCTCTTCTTCCTCCT
>NW_004798189.1:28538-31922 GCF_000002075.1 Aplysia californica | reverse complement strand
CGTCCTCCTCTCTCCTCATTCTCCTCTTCTTCTCCCTCCCCTCTTCCTCCTTCTCTTCCTCCTTTTCCTCCCCCTCATCTCTCCTCCTTCTCCCCTTCGTCGTGTCCTCCACCTCTTTTTCTTCTCTTTCTTCCTTTTCTTCCTTCTTCTCCTTCTCCTTCTCCTCCTCCTCCTCCTACTCCTTTTCTCAATGTTTTCGTCTTCTCTTCTCAATGTTCATTGATTCCTCCATTCCTTTTTCGCATTCTCTTTTTACACTCTTCTCTTTTTTTCCCTCCTTTATTCATCTGTTCAATTCTCTCTTTTCATTCCTCTAATACCGTATTATCTACTCATCTGTCCTGCATTGTTTCCTTTTGTACTCCCTTCCGTATCGCTTTCTCTCCCTCTTCCTTTCTTTTCAGTTTTTCTTTTTATCCAAACGCCGCTTGTACTCTACTTCTGCTCCTTCTTCTCATCTTCTTCACTTGGAAATATCTTCTCTTCTCTTTACTTGCGTCTTTTGTGCAGCAGTTAGGTTCTTCGCTGATGCCGAATGCCTGAGTTTGATTCCCTTTGGGAATAGTTTTTATCGAATATTTCGGTCTTTCTGCTGGGGCGTTATGTCTCTCTCAGCCCAAGTTGGCCCTTACTGGAAGAGCCAAAGTAGAGACAAACGCAGCAGACAGAATATTATTGTAAGAGAGAAGGAAAGAAGGTGAAATAAGACAATATTAGACAAGAAAATGTTTTGGTCGCCATCCGGATTCGAACCTGGGACCTTATCGATTTAAATTATTCTGATGGTTTTGTTTGATTTTTGGGTTTTGGGGGGTTTTTTAGTACGTGTTTTACCGCGCTCGCAACTGTATAGGTTCATATGAGCGCACGGGACTCCCGTAACATTTTCAATTGGTAGGAAATTTTGAATTTTGCCCGGGTGGCGACCGAAGCCTATTCTTATCGATTTGCGACCACCAAGGGATCTTTAACGAGCGCAACTTGCTCCCAGAACCTCAGTGATTTTCGCCCTTATCCGAGAAGGCTAGGTGCAGATCTTTTCTATCAGAAGATCAGGGGTGTGGCTGAAAGACAACAGTAAGAAGGAGCCAAGGAGCCAGTAGAAAGACTGCAGAAAGAGTCAAGAGCCCAGTGAATGGGGCAAAGGAGGTGATGGGGTGGGAGAAAAAAGTAGAGACAAACGCAGCAGACAGAATATTATTGTAGGAGAGAAGGAAAGAATGTGAAATAAGACAATATTAGACAATAAAATGTTTTGGTCACTACCCGGATTCGAACCTGGCACCTTTGAATGAGACCCAAACACCTTAACTTCTAAGCCATGAGAGCCCCGTGATGGGTTTTTGCTTTCTCATGTTCTCAAAATAGCTAAAAATGACTTAGGCGTTTATCTTGCGAGGGTGACGATTTAGAGTAACACAAAGATGGCTGTACAGATTACGACTTGTCGTACACAGCACAACAAGGAAAACGACAAGGTTGACCGTTATAACGCCTTTTAAAAGATTGAACCTGTTTGAGTGCAGAAAAGCTCACCAGCGTCTGTGCTCTAGCGGTTAGGCGCTTCCTCGTCGCTCGCAGGAGACCTGGGTTTGATCATTTTATGTTAGGAGGGAATAATTATCCACAGTCTCGGTCTTTCTGCTGAGACATTGTCTCCCTCTCAGCCTAGATTTGTCCTGAGATTTGGGGTCTAAACACGCTTCTTAAAAGATTTAATTTTTGTTTTTGGGGACGTAAAAACACCTACACTCAAAACAAAACAACCACAAGGTCAAAATAACTGTCATTTAATAGAGGAAGAGCGTTAAAGTAGTTAGGCATGCAGAGAGAATGAATAGAGTGGAAGAAGAGAAGCAAAATCCACTAAACGTTACCTCAGAATTACAAAGTTCTATCTGACATTTTTGGCAGTTTTGAGCGACAAAGACCATGGGGTCAGAAACCAAATTCTCGATTTGCTCTATCAAAATCGTAAACATATTTGGAGTCATTATCAAAATATTCACAGAATTGCCATTGAAGTAGATTAACATGTGGAACTGAATTTTTTGGCGTCTAATTTCTGAAAACTACATCTAGAATCTAATACTGAGCAAGTCATCATCCGGTGCCTCGCCGACTGGTGTGGGCGATCATGGACCTCCACTTCACTCTGTCTTGCGTTGTAGCAATGGTGTCTGTTGTTCTGAGCAGGCAGAAGGTTGTAATTCTGAGGTTGTGTTGTAGCAATGGTGTTTGTTGTTCTGAGCAGGCAGAAGGTTGTAATTCTGAGGTTGCGTTGTAGCAATGGTGTTTGTTGTTCTGAGCAGGCAGAAGGTTGTAATTCTGAGGTTGCGTTGTAGTGCCCTTCACCGACCTGCTTTAAGACCTAGCGACCCCACTAATGACCGAGCTATCTGATAAGGAAACAAACGAGGACAAACGGAACTAATAATATTATCACTACTATCATCTCGCCAACAAAGCGTCGCTGGCAACAGGGGAGACAATACGATTCTTGACAAAAGAGACCGGAACCATAGCAACAGAAGCTGACAGAAATGAATGTTTTTCAAACACCGATTCTAGGACACCGCGAGTGAAGCTAGGCCCATGGTTACTATCGTGTTTGCTAAGAGTAATTGGTCCGTGTGATGCTGTTATGTTGGGTGATAACACTGTTTGAGGCGTTACTCGGGTGATTGGGAAGCGGGCTTGGTATTCTTCTGTAACATCATAGTTTATTTATGTGGCATCGTGGTGAAATCAGACGCTCGTCAAAATAAAGAAATCGAAGGCATGTTTACGCTCTTTGGTCTTTTATTAATATTGTTTTTATTTTTGTTTTTGTTTTCATTTTGTTTTCGTTACTGTTGGTTGTTCTGTTTGTTTGTTTATTTCTTTATTTGATTTTTTGTCTTTGCATGTTTGATATCCATTTGAAACTCAAAAGTAAGTGGATTTTACCCAGAGACATTGATCAAGGGCATAGAAGGTAAATTTGAAGTTTTCAAAAACTTGCGGTCATGTTCTCGCTAATAATTCCTGTGACACAAAGCGACCCCCGCCTCCTTCAATCCCAAATATCTCGACATCTATTCCCGATAGATAGCAGTTTATTTTATGAAAAACAAGACAAATGAACAAGCTTTAAGCTGCTATCAATACAATATGCCCAAAAATTGACGAACGCCTGATTCCACCGTGTTGTGACACATTTCATCTTGTTCCCATTAATCATGACTATCAGTTGTGTCACAGTTCTCAGTGTCCATACACTTAAGGCGTGATCTGTTGGCCCAGTTGGTAGTATGCTGGACTAATGGTACGGATGGTTCTGGTTTGACTATAAGTGATCTTGAACTTTGGGGTTGTTATTTTTTGTTGTTGTTGTTTTTTTTT
>NW_004798189.1:25485-26731 GCF_000002075.1 Aplysia californica | reverse complement strand
CCCAAACCACATAGACTCACACCCTTTATCCTCTTCATCCCAACTCTCAGGACCCAAACCCCTGCTGGTGTCATGATGATTAACTCTTTTGAAACAAAGTAAAATGTCAATAAAAAAAGAATGAACCATAAGGCCATTAATGCAGAAGCAGCAGTAGCAGCAGTAGCAGCAGTAGCAGCAGTAGCAGCAGTAGCAGCAGTAGCAGGTATAGACAGAAACGATGTCTCGAGGTGAATGGAACATTCAATAAACCAGGAAATATCATCTGGGAAGATTGTGGTGCTGTCGGGAGGATTGAACTCGCCCATCCTACTCAAGTGGAAGAGGAGGCTGGGAACATTGATGGGGGCCGGGACAATGGGACAATGATGGAGCGATGATCACAGAGAGACACAGTCCCAGACACCAGACTCGTCCTTCGGTGGTTGGTGAGGAGTGGTCACGTGATACCCTGATGATACAGACGTGATGGACAGAACAAAACGACGGCTCGGGGAGATATTTTAGGTTCATAAGGTTGGGTGGAGAGGGGAGATGGTTGCAGGAGTGGGGCAGGGAGTTGTGTGAGACGGATAGATATTCGGAGGACAAAGAGATGGACATTTTGGTCAGGGGATGCTATGACGTAGGGGGAACAAAGCACGTCTGGGCCTCACTGGGGCCAATTTCTGTATCTGAAGCATCGTGGTGAAATCGTGTGCTCGTCCCCCCCAAAAAATGAAATCAAAGAAACCGGCATTTTTCTGGCCGTTGGGCAATATTTTTCGAATTTCCTTCTTCTTTTTTTTTTCTTTTTTTTTTGGCTCAATACCTTTTAAGTCCATTTATGAACTCTTTAATTTCTGTCTGGCAGTTTCAAAAAAAACATTGATCAAAGGCACAAGAAATGTAAATTTTCAATGTTTAAAGATGCTCAAGTTTTGGAAGTCCCTTCTTATGCCCTGTTACAAAAGGCGACCCCCACTTCCTTAATCGCAGGTAACTCGACTTTTGAACGAGATAGATGGGTATTTTTTTCTTCCAAAACAAGAAAAATGTACCATCTTTAAGATAATACATGCGGGTGGCTCGTGGTTGCTCTGGTGTGGTTTGTTCCTTCTTTCCTATAAAACATCTATCATCCTTATCTCTCTTTTTTTGTATATTACTCTCTTGTAACACATCTATTCTTCGGCACTTGTATGACCTTGCTGTATTGCAAGTGCCGCAAAACTCTTAGTAAAACTAATACTAAATCTAAGATTAT
>NW_004798189.1:20550-23250 GCF_000002075.1 Aplysia californica | reverse complement strand
AGGAGGAGGAGGAGGAGGAGGAGGAGAAGAAGAAGAAGAAGAAGAAGAAGAAGAAGAAGAAGAAGAAGAAGAAGATTTTATGTGGTTTTTTTTATATTAAATCTCGGTAATGAGGAGGAAGAGAAAAAGAGAAAGATCTCAGTGTTTTGTTGTTGTTGATGATTTTTTGTTTGTTTTTGTTTTGTTTGTTCGCTCTGTCTGATTCGTATTTGCATGTTTTTGTCAAATACACCATAATGCAAATAAATTATAGATTACAAATTCGGGACTTACATATTTCAAAACTTGTTTGTCCTAAAGAGAAATAAATATCAATATACGACAAAGGCTGAATGAATGAATTCAGAATGAAATGGTTAACTTAATGTGTTACTAAGTGCAAATATGTTTGATCGTCGCTAAGCGGTTCATCCGTGTTAAGCCAAACATTCTGAAATGTATTTTTATTGAGGTTTCTTAATCTGTGGTATCGGGGTTGCATATCGATTGCTCAGTATAAGACTCCGGTGTGTCACATTTCAAAATGGCTATTGGCGAAGTCTTACGCAAAGCAGGCAATACTTCCTTACTGCTACTTTTACTTTCTCATCCTCTGTTGCCGTTAAGCGTCGAGAGGAGATGCAGTTTTATATATAAACAAGCTCCGCAGCTCTTTCAATTGGGATAGTATGATTTCTCAGGGTTCCCTTGACGTCCTTAATCCACTTTGTACGTGGCCTTCCTCTTTCTTTATAGCCTGAGTGCTTGGTGTTATAGGTTCTCGAGGCTAGCTAGCTAGATGACATACGTGACAGGTGGTCAAACCATGTTATTCTCTGTCTTTCTATGAAATGCAGGCAGGACTCAGTCCCAATAGCTGCTCTTATTCCCTCATTTATCTGCCTGTCTCGTCTTGTGATGTTAAGGGTTTTGCGGAGACATTTCATTTCGCATGCAGTGATTTTGCTTTCATGGGTTCTACTTAATGTCCAGGTCTGGCACTGGTAGCATAATGCTGGTATGAATATTGAAGTGATGGGTGTCTGTGTCAATGGAAATGTTTTGATGAGATAGGAGGCAATATACTCCGGAACTATTTATTGGTCCAAATTCAAATTCTGAATATAAAAAAGTACATAAGACATACGCAATGTAGACATAATAAATTATGCTTTGTAAAAGAAACAGGGTTTTCTTTTTCCTAAAACTTTTTGGTTTCTGAGGTAAGAACTGCTGAACTGCTTCCTGGCGGTATGTAGGTGGTAAGAGAGCCACTGGTAGGTCTTGTTTCTTTTCTTTGCGTCTGCTGTTTCTGTCTTTCTACCTAGCTTCTTCCTTGCACTATACGACTGCCATTGTGTCGATGTGCTTCTCTCTATACCCCGTGCCCATTGGGAGATCGACATACCGATCGCCAACCGACCGCCCCAATTCCTGCCTGAAAACAAGTATTTGTTTTTTAGGCTGCGGGTCAGAGGTTAAATTAACGAGAAATGACCGCGAAAGTTTGGTGACTTTCGAAGTTTGAGGGTCCTTGAAAACTACAAATGTACATCTTTTGTGATTTAAATCAACGTTTTTAGTCAAATCCATCAGAGACCTTTGTTTTTAAAGGGACCTTAAAGGCGTTAAAGTCCAACAAACAAAATAATATACAATAAAAATTCGACAAAAATTGTTAAATGAACGGGGAAATGCCAGTGTCGTCGATTTCAGTATTTGATGGGCGCTTGATTTCACCACGATGCCTCACATATGATGATATATTTGTATTACAGACTAACAAATTATTATTTCTGATGCATGGGGAAATAAACGGTGGTTGGAGGTCCCCACTGATAGATGCTACTTATTTAGTTTCCATCTGTTGTCTCTTAGTGTCTATCTTACTTCTCCCCAGCACGAAATAACCATTATTGTGTTGATTCACTTCTCTCTACTCTTACAAACAATGACGAATTTTGAAAAAAAAAAGTTTGCACAAATGATGTCATGCATCACATCCAACACCAAAGAATCAAATGGTTCGGACATCTCATGCGATTACCAACACACCAGCAAGCACAACGTGACTACAAAAAAAACAAAACAAATTCGATGGCAACAAGGATAGAGGGCGACCGAGAAAGATCTGGATAGATAGAGTCAGGGAAACATTAACAACTCACGGCATCCCCGTGACCCAAGCTCTAAGGCTGGTGGTAGAGAAAAGTCTCTTTCTTCCCGAGACACCCAAAAGAGTATAAGCGGCGGATAAAAGTAAAGTAAAGTAATGGTGCAGCATCTTTTCAATTGATACATAATTTAATACCCTTAGTGCAATCCATGATCAGAAATACGCAGTTCCTCTTACCCACCAAAATGTACAGAGCAGAATTAAAATTTGAAATGTATGGAGATAGGGTTGCATTACAGGCTAGCAGACATTATGAAATAATAATATATTATGAAAACCACAATAAAACAATAACGAAGCATCTCATCAGCAGATGTGCCAATTTCTGAGGATAACTACCCTGTGTATAACCCATGATCAGAGATACGGCGTTCTCCTTACCTACCAGAATGTTCGGAAGAGAATGAGTTTTGAAACACGAGGATACAATTGAGTTACAGGCACACATACAATTTATAATGAATGAGGAAATGAGGAAAATAATAATGCAGCATCTTGTCAGTTTCTCTCTCTCCTTTTCTCTCTCTCTCTCTCTCTCTCTCTCT
>NW_004798189.1:18630-19626 GCF_000002075.1 Aplysia californica | reverse complement strand
ACAGACAGACAGACAGACAGACAGACAGACAGACAGACAGACAGACAGACAGACAAACAGAGACCGAGGTATAGACAAAGACATAGAGACAGAGACAGACAGAGATAGAGACAGAAATATGCCCAAAAATGATTTAGGAAAGAAGGGCTTTGAAAGAACTGTATATAAGAAGATGCTAGAGGGCGTAACCAAATAACTGGTTTGTTGTGGAAGGTAATCATACAACTGGTTTGTAGTGGAGTAGGGTGAGGCGCGGAGGAAGAAGTAAACAAAATGGATGTTTAGAGACCTGAAAGACAGGGGGATAGGAAGGAGTGAAGTATATTGTGACAATAGATTGAGTGAATTAGAACACGTGTGAGAGGCGCGATAAGAATGCTTCTTTCACGCAGTGAGACAAACACGGAGGTGTCGCCTGGAATGACAGGGGGTGGGCAAAAGGAATAAACTCAGCTGGATAATGGACAGAAATGAATAGATGGTATCGGGTGGGTGTAGCATAACCTTTGCTGCTATGCTGTTGCACGCTGACGAAATGTCTTTTTTTCTTATTGAACTGCAGTTTCGAGATTTTAAAAAAAGGCGTTTTGGAAGCGTAACAGTTTAAAAAGGCATTGTTCCGAAATTTGAATTCTAATTTATTTTTTAGAAACTAGTCACAGTTTCACTTTTAAGTTTTTCACACAAGCAGGGTAACTGATCAGGCTATCGATTTGGCAATTTATTTTTTGTAATGGCGCCTAAAGGGGGAAAAAAGGCATTTTGTCAACGTAGGGCAGTATAATATAATTTGTTTTATTACGTTTTGGACGTCGGGGAACAAGTGAGACGAATGTGGCGTCAGTGGACTAGTCTAGTGGCTAGGCTCTCGGTCTCGCACCAGTCAGGTCGTAGGCTCGAATCCCGTCTGGGGCCTGACGTTGTGTTCTTGGAAAAGGCATTTTTACACCCTTTTTTTCTCAATTCATCTAGGTGGAAGTACTCGGCTGTAGATTG
>NW_004798189.1:17025-18453 GCF_000002075.1 Aplysia californica | reverse complement strand
ATAATAATAATAATAATAATAATAATAATAATAATAATAATAATAATAATAATGGAAAGATAGATAGATAGTATATTTTGTATAGCGCAAAACCCGCTCAGCAGCAAGCCCTAAGCGATTTACAATCTATACTATAACCGAGCAGACCTGATAGCATTCTGAAACAGTCTCAACTTCCGAGATGGCATACAATGGAAGTTGCTATTTAATGGGCGCAAAGACACTCACATGCTAACAAGATCTTTTACTGTCCATAGCCGGGTGCCCATTCCCACCTGGGTGAAGGGAGGAAAATTAGTGTTAAGTGCCTTTTTCTAAGACCTAAATAAATGCAATTATTATTATGTGTATTATCTTTGACATTGTACGGTTTGGTCATTTTGTCAGTGAAACCTTCGACCCAATGAACAAATAGTTTGGGAACTCCTCAAACAGCCTGTTTTTAGTTTAAGTATGAGTTTGACGGCACTTGCAACACAATAAGTAAGTGTCGAAAATAAGAGGTGTTACAAGACAGTAACAAACACAAAAAATGAGGAGAGATAGAGACGACAGATTTTTTTTTAAAGGAAAGAAGGAGCAAACCACACCAGAGCACCCGCCAACCACCTACAACAGCCTCTTTAATTATTCCTTAGTCACTGCCATCATAGCGTTAACTCTAAATCAACTGGGCTGCTGGCGCATTCAGAAAATTAAGAGAGGAGAGAAGAGGGAAAAAGGGGAGGAGGGGTTATTGAAAAAGACTGGCGAGATGGATGTAAAGGAGGGATAATTGAAAGAAAACAAAGGAGGAAAGTGGAGGGGGTGTAAGGGGAGATCATTGAAAGAAGACAGTGGAGGAGGGGGGTATAAGAAGAATCACTGAAAAAAGACGGTGGTGGAGAGGGGAGAGGGGATGAGGTAGGAATCATTGAAGGAAGACGGGGGAGGGGGGAGGGGGGAGGGAGGAAGAAGGGATCAATGAAAGAAGAAGGGGGAAGAGGCAAGGGAGGGGTTGAAGGGAGGATCATTGAAAGAAGACGGGGGAGGAGGGGACAGGGTGAGTAAAGGACGATAGGACGACAGGGAACAACGTACAGGGTGACGGGATGAGCTTATGGGGAAAATAGGGATTTGCTTGGAGGTGGATAAGAGAGAGAGAGAGAGAGAGAGAGAGAGAGAGAGAGAGAGAGAGAGAGAGACAGCCGGGACGACAGTTTGAAGTAGAGAAGGTAACCGTAACCGAGACAAAATAATGAGCAGTGAGGGAGAGATGTGTTATAAAACGAAGATTGGAGGGATACCAGGGAGGAGAGCAGCGAGAGATATAGAGATAGATAAAGAGAGGGAGAGAGTTGAGGGGGGGGAGGGAGATATGCAAAGAGAAACAGAAATACACACACACACACAGATAGATAGATAGATAGATAGATAGATAGAGAGAGA
>NW_004798189.1:12440-13763 GCF_000002075.1 Aplysia californica | reverse complement strand
CTCCCCACCCAAAATCCCACCCTCAACATCTCCCCCTAACCTCCTCCCTCGCCCTAAAACTCCCCTCCTCACCCCTTCCGTTTCCCTAAAACTCCTCCCCCCCCTCACCCCTCTCTCAAAACGTCCCTCTCACCTTCCCTCAACATGTCCCTCCTTTCACCCTTCCTTAACCCTCCTCCTCCCCCTCAAACCCACCTCACCGAGTGACATCCAGGCCAGACAGTAGTTATTAATTACGCACGCGGTGTAGCATCCCCGCGCTTAGCTGACCGACCCACCCAACCTGGTCTTACACATTATGTTATATACCACACTCTGTTCTCGGGAGGTCAAGAAGGTGACCACGACCAGGATAATGGTTAACCTCCTTATGTAAAGCCTATTTCTGTGTAACCAAGACCAGTACAATGTTTAGCTTACTTTTGTGTTACCAAGACCAAGATAATGTTTAGCCTACTTCTTTGTTACAAAGACCAGTGTAATATTTAGCTTATAATTTGTGTGTAACCAAGACCAGTGTAATGTTTAACTCACTTTTGTGTTACGAAGACCAAGATAATGTTTAGCCTACTTCTTTGTTACGAAGACCAGTGTAATCTGTAGCTTATAATTTCTGTATCAACAACAACGCCAGTACAATATTTAACTCACTCTTGTGCTACCAAGACCAAGATAATGTTTAGCCAACTTCTTTGTTACGAAGACAAGTGTAATATGTAGCTTATAATTTCTGTGTCAACAACACCAACCCAATGTTTAACTTACTTTTGTGTAACCAAGACCAGGATAACGTTTAGCCTACTTCTTTGTTAACAAGACCAGTGTAATGTTTAGCTTACTTCTTTGTTAACAAGACCAGTGTAATGTTTAGCTTTCTTTTGTGTCACCAAGACCAGGAAAAGGATTCACTTACTTCTAGAGTCTGTGTTAACAAGACCAGGATATTATTTACCTTACTTTTGAGGAGTGGTCAAAACAAGAATAATGATATTATATAATAATATGCTTAGCCTACATCCAAGTCAGTGGAAAAGTGCAGAAGGACACTTTGTGTTTTCTGGAAGTAATCCAGATCACTCTTAGTAGCAGAAGTAGTTTTGTAAAAATTATTGTGATTATTATTATTACCATCATTATTGTCATTATTAGATTATTCTTTTAGTATTATCATCATCGATATAATTATCAATATTATTACTATTACTATGATCACTTTCATAGTCATAATGTATTCTGTTATACTGTTATTGTTATTTAAATTAATATCATCATCATCATCATCATCATCATCATCATCATCATCATCATCATCATCATCATCAT
>NW_004798189.1:10246-11317 GCF_000002075.1 Aplysia californica | reverse complement strand
TTATGTTCAAGTTATTTTTTTCCTTTTAATGAAGTCGAAGACAGCCATCCTTACTGTCGCCTGGACTCATCAAAGTGTGGACCGTTACGACTTACTTTCATGAACTGTCAAAGTATCGCGTCATCCGCCTCCTGTCTTGACCGATATATTATTCACTTAAATTTCGTCGTGTATTGTCTCAGGAAAGTAGGAAAAGATAGCAAATCGTTATTGTGTTTTCATCAGAAATCCTTTGTAACACTTTTCCTGCGTGTTCCTGTTTTGGGACAAAAATAGAGAAAAAAATATTAGTAAAGTTATTGTTTTGAGGAGAAAATGGGTTGTGATCATGTTTGGAAGAAAAAGAAGCGTGGAATGACACTCGTTGATAGATAGATAGATAGATAGATAGATAGATAGATAGATAGATAGATAGATAGATTCTTGGTTTGGGACCACTGGCAGCAAGGTAGTTTAACTGGAGGTAAACATGTTTTCCTTCTTAGTTAATCTCAGTTTGTAATGTCGCAGTAATCGAGCGCTGTCTTTTCTAGCAGCTCACCGTTAACGTGGGCTGGATGTGAGCGTCTCTCGCGATCATTTATTGATACTCAGGGTATGTGATAGAGTCTTTGACCAGAGCTTCAACTGAGATGAGCAGTTCGGCCTATGTGTAGGGGGAGGGGATTGCCCAACTCTTTAAGGGAATTCGCCACCCTCTTGAGTGGCTTATGGGATTGAGAGTGAGTGCGGATAAGGCACAGAAGATACTAGTGGTGTGGTGGTTTGGGAGGGAGGAGGGGAGGGGGAGTACAAATTCTGGAAGGAAGCTGGGGAGAAAGAGGAGGAGATAAGGTGGTTGTGGGAGAGAGAGAGAGAGAAAAAAAACTGGGAGGAAAAGAGGGCGGGGAGAAGGAAGAATAATGAGAAGAGGCAGGATGTGGGAGAGCGAGAACGAGAGTAGGGGAAGGATGGAGAGAGGGGGCAAGATATAAATAGAACGACAGAGGATGATAGAGGAAGAGATGGAAAGATCGAGAGAAAAAAAGAGAGAAAGAAAAGAGAGAAAGAAAAGAGAGAGAGAGAGAGAGA
>NW_004798189.1:5298-10047 GCF_000002075.1 Aplysia californica | reverse complement strand
TCTCTCTCTCTCTCTCTCTCTCTCTCTCTCTCTCTCTCTTTCTCTGTCTCTCTTTCTCTGTCTCTCTGTCTCTCTCTCTCTCTCTCTGGGATTGTTGGCGTGTCTACCTCTGTATGCACATTGTATGTGTGTGTGTGTGTGTGTGTGTGTGCGCGCGTGCGTGCGCACGTGTGTGCATGTGTGTGTACAAGTGACCGTGTCACTTTCCCTTCCTCACTTGAAAGTACATGTAGTAGCCGTCAACGTTTTGCTAACGCAAGTTTCAACAGTGAAGGGCACATGTGTGTGTGTGTGTGTGTGTGTGTGTGTGTGTGTGTGTGTGTGTGTGTGTAGTCATGTGTGTGTACGTGTGTGGGCGTGTTCGTGCGTGTTTATTTCTCTGTTAACTGATTGTGTTTTGTTGATATGTTTACTCGGGCACGTGAGAATTTGTTGGTGAACTTAAATTCGATCGATAACTACCAAATCAGCATTATCTCGCCCCAGCCCAGTTATTCCGCTGCCCCTCAAATTTCAGGGGGTTTCCAGATAAAGCCAAATTTGAATAAAGACATCCCAATAATTATAGTTTTCTTTTGTTTTGCTATGTTTCGCTTTGTTTTTTATTTCCTTTTTTGTTTTTAATCGAAGAATGCTGCGTGCCTATAGCTTGTTCTGATCTGGGTGTTATTCAATTTATATTATTTTTTTTAATTAAAAAAAAGTTAGCACTTGTGAACTGACGTTAACGATTTGTGTCACGACACGATAGAATCAAGCGCTCGTAGATTTTTGTGCACATTAAGATTTTGGCATCATCATAAAATCTGTTCATTTGCCTTGCTTTTTATGAAAATAGATCTATCTTGAACAGAAATTGAGATACCTGCGTTCAAGAATTTGAGTTTTGCCAGGATATCAGAGGTAACACTGATATGAAAATAAACGCCAAAGTTACCTACAACAATTGTGTTCCCGCTTTTTAACAATAAAATAACTGATGCAGTTTGTTTTTATATTTTTGATCAACCCTTTCTGTAGAATCCTGGCAGGAATGTGTCTTTAATGGATGTGAGAGGTTTGACCCCCATCTCCTAAAAAAAAAAGAAAAGAAAAACGATCAAAATCAACCATCGGACGTGTTGAAAACACCGGTTTCTTGGATTTCATTATTTTGACGATCGCCTGATTTCATCACGACCTTACAAATTTGTTACTTCGACATTTTACAGAAGACTGAGACGGAATAAAACGCGGAGCTCAATGTATTCGGTGTTCTAGCACACACGTCCTTCACCCTCTGTTTAATACTTATCGTGATTCGTAAAAATCCGTATAGACAAAAAAAGAAAAGAACCCACCTAAACAAAAAAAAGGACATAAATTAATTCTGTTTTTAGAATATTATAGTCGAACCTACTCTAACGGCCACTTCTATAAGACAATCACCTGTTGTTTAAACGGCCACCTCCTTTCGGTTTTTTACACTGTAATGACACTATTGAGACATTCACCTGTCTAAGACGACCACTTTTCTCCTCGACCATGGATGGCCGTCTCAGACAATTTCGAACGTAGTTGGATTTTTTAAAATTGCTATAATTTCCTATTTTATGCATCGTTTGAGAAATTCTTATGGCGAAATGCTACTCATTTCTATACGGATTCTATCTTGGAATTTTGGAATAGATTTATTCAAGTTTTTAATGTGGATATAAACTTAAAGAACTTTGTGTGTAACGGGGAGGTCAGTCTTAAAGCATGAGCAGCCTTCTCCGTGTCACGTGAGCAAATGTTACCGCCCAACCTGACTTCGAAGTCACGTGAGTGACTTTTGTGGATTGTAGGATGTCTTTACCTCCTCCCTGGTGAGTGAATCTATGTTTGGAGGTGTGAGGAGGGGGTGGAGGGGGTGGGATATTTTTTCGGACAAACCCTCTCCTCTCTATCTCTAACTCTCTGTTTCTGTCTGTCTGTCTGCCTGTCTGTCTGTCTCTTTCTCTCTCTGTTTGTCTCTCTTTATCTCTACCACTACTATCTGTCTGTCTGTCTGTCTGTCTGTCTCTCTCTCTCTCTCTCTCTCTCTCTCTCTCTCTCTCTCTCTCTCTCTCTACCTCTCTCACGTGTGTGCCTGTCTCTGTCTCTCTCCCTTTCTTTCTGTCTCTCTCGGTTTCTCTCTGTCTGTCTATCAGTCTGTGTGTCTCTCTTTCTCTTGTTCTCTTTCTCCATCTCTCTCTCTCTCTCTTTCTCTCTCTCTCTCTCTCTCTCTCTCTCTTTCTTTCTCTCTCCCTATATCTCTCTCTCCCCTTCTCCCTCACCATTTCTGCTTTTCTCCGTTACATGTCTTGAATGTGCTTGTTTGTGTACGTGCGTGAGTTTTTAAAAGCATCCTGGATCGACTCTGAATTCTTGTGCAACAAGCTCACAACATGATCATATCAAACATTCAGCTATTGTTCATATTCTCAATAACTTTTCTATGCGCAAAAATAGTTTATTAAATACGAATGTCTGCACACAATCCTTGTTTATAGTTACGGATATCTTAACATGATCCTTGTTTATAATTAGGACGATCTGTACACGGCTATTATTTACAATTACAGATGTCTGTACCCAAGAATTGTTTATACATACGATTGTCTGTACATAAGCATTGTTCGCATCCCCGACTGCCCGAAATCGGGTACTGTTTATAGTTTCCAATGTCTGTAACAGGAAGCAGCAGGTTATGAGAGCGGGATCATCTGAACAGCATTTGCTTGTTATGTTTATGTGTTGTTGTCTTCTGACGCCTCTTTAGTGGGTTCTGAAGAGAAAAAAAATAACAACAAAAACAGGTCAAAAGTTTTAATTACATTCCTTGCACGATTATACGGATGCCAAAACTGACACAGATATTTAACAAAGAAAGAGAGAGAGAGAGAGAGAGAGGATTGCTATATCTTATTTAAAGAAGCGCCCAAAAAGATGAAATGTAATATCCTTTTCGAACAGAAATAGAACAGTTAGCACAAAGATAAGAACCCTGAGTGGGTGGTTGGCAGGCACTCTCGTCTTGTTTGCTCCTTTTCTCTCAAACCACAATCATTATTATCTTTCCTCCTTTCCGTTTAAAAAAAAATATTTTACTCTCCAATAACCCTTCAAATCTTCGTCACTTAATTAAGAGTTTGTGCCCTAACTGTGTTGCAAGTGCCGTGAAACTAATTACTAGCTAAAAAGAACTATGAAAAGCTTTCGTTTTGTCAGTCCTTGTGCATTAATGTGAGAACTGAACTCTGACGTAGAAAGAAGACTGGAGTGGTCGAAATGTGTTATATCGAAGGAGAATGCTCAAAGCCTCATTGGCAGAGCGGAAAATGAACACAGAAGGGCTCCAAAAGGAAGGATGTGAAAGGTTTCTAATCAGAACCAATCAGTCAGGAACAGGCCATTAGGATTCTTTGACCATAAAAATAGAACAAATGGACCTGAGATTTTGCTAATTTTGAAAAGATAGAGGGGCAGAAGGACAAAGGAAGATTGAGATATCAACGCACACAATGGCCTGAACAGCTTTATGACAACCAAGACAATCAGAAAAACGTAGGAGACCAGGAGGACGCACAACAGGAAGAAACTGAGCACTGAGCACCATGATCGTCAATGTCTGCCCCAGACTTGACGCTCCAGAAAAAAAGAAGTAATGAGAGTTGCGTGATTGTTTTGTTATTTTCAAGTCGTAGTATGCCGTGCGCCATTTCAACTTGCAACGACATCATTCAGTTGTTTACAGTCACCACAAACTATAGTCAGTTCATATAATTTGCATACAATATAAACTCCAAACTGAGTAGAAACGAATGATCCAAGCAGTGAGCATACAATTTAGTTATAAATAAAAGGGGGGGGGGCACTACCTCTTTTCTTTTCCCTGAAACCCCATTCGCAGAATTAATTTAATAAAGATGAAATTATTTAAACCCAAGAAGTTTGACCATCGGCGCGCCAGGTAGAAAGCGCTTGACACCTAGCGAAAAACATCCTTTTGTTCAGCCAATAGAAATAATTCTAGTGTTACGATTTCGTCTTAGTCAGAGCGGTTTGTTTTCTTCGTGTTATTTATTTGGAGATGCGCGTTTTTGGGTTGTGTCCATTTTTCCAATAATATTAAAATCAGAAGATTAGACATTTCGGATTTGCAATGAATCATGATATTCCAATGCGGTTATGTCTACATTAGATATTTAGAGAAAATACTTTTACACAAACAGTATGATTAATTGTACATTACCGCTTCTAGATATATATATATACACAGCTTTTACAGCGGATGAGTGCTTGTTTTGCTGAAACGTTCAGGGGTTTTCCTATTCGCATTCTCTTTCAGATTTATTACACATTTATTAATCTTTACGGTAATTCAAATCCTCTGCTGATTTTTTGTTTGTTTCTTTCTTTCTTTCTTCATTCGCTGCCGAAGCTACCGGATGAGAATGTCGAATGTAATCCTTGTTTTTGGCATTTTAAACTCATGGTTCTATCAACTGTATGTACAGCTTCTCTTAGAAATTGTAAAGGTTAAAATCTCAAAGACAGACACAGAAGAATGGAAACATATTGCAAAGGCGATTAATCCTTTGATAAACAAAATCGCTGGATTCGTCCGTTCGCGAACTCCGGTGGACATAATAATAAAATAATTTGTTTATAACCCTTTATCACTTTCGTGTATTATTGTTTCAACATACATCTTCGGTTTGTTTGTTTTTGTTTGTTTTGGGGGGG
>NW_004798189.1:3610-5150 GCF_000002075.1 Aplysia californica | reverse complement strand
TGTTTTTTAGGGAGGTCCTTATTTTTTCAGCGTTTAACAACTTCTTAGAGCACAGAAGACGGATAGAGCCTGGTCCACCCATTACGAAACAGTAGCTGTCTGATAGTATATTATTTTGTTCTTTGTTCATAATCTTGGGAGTTTTTCGGCCTTAGTTCTAGACATTGAACCATGTACAGTCCTCGAGTCAGTCAGTGCAAAACCCATCGCAGCTTGTCCCGGAATTCCAGATTTTGCACGTTTTTTATTTGCTTTGTCGGCGCTCCTACATATCACCGTTAAGACACTTTGAAAACCAAATTCTGTTTCCACTACCCGAGCCCATCATTTCCAATATGATGTAGTTTAGTTTTGTTTCTGTTGTGTTTCTATTTTTTCGAAAACGGGTCAGTCTCTGAACTAATCGCACTTCCCCGACAGTTTTCCGTTCGTAGCACTCCTCATCATTTCCAAGATCAGAAAAGGGGATGAAAAAACAAACACCAAATTAGGATTGAGGTTGAAAATCCCTAGCCTGTGAAATTGTTCAACAAGTCATTCAGGGCAAAGAGATTATAATATAATATGGACCCGAGTTCTACAGTACACGATAGGTGAGAAAAGCACAAAATAAGAACAATGAATCACTATTACGGTAAAGTACAATAAGTATTTATGATTACACTTTATTTTATACTGTTATCTATCATTTGGTTGCAAAGCATAATATATTTTCATTAAAGTTGGAAAAAGCTCCATCTGTATATTATTATTATTTGAAATAGCTCCTTCAGTATATTACTATTATTTTGATCATTAAAAATTCATTAATGCGTTCATCTGCTGATCTAACGATACCCAACCCCATCTCCGTAATTCAGTGTGGTTTCTTTTAATGTCTTTCTTTCCTCGGATATTAGTTCACCGCATGGTGTGCCGATGCTTTAATCAATTCCATCATAGTGTGTTGGAAATACGTCAATGCTGGTCTGATTATGTCGCTGTGGCTGGGCTGAATAGTACATTATTAATACCATTATTGGTTTTCGGGGTGCTGGAGGGTACCACTGGTATATGCTCTACTCTTTTTCTTTCCATTTGCCGTTTCTGTCCTTCTGTCTTATTTTTGCTTCGTACTAAATGACCGTTATTTGTGGTGTCGGTGGTATAGCGGTTATGCTAGTCTGGGCTGGTAATTATGAGGATTCGAGGCTCAGATCGGTCCGGCAGTGTGTCCTTGGGAAATGCATGACTCTACATGAATTTCCCCATTTATTATCCCTGTCTTATCGGAGACAGACCTTAAAATCGGAGGTGGCAGCTACTAAATAACCTTTCAATACTCTTGGCGGAGGTAATTCCGTACAATGACCTTTGGCATTATCCCAGGGTGTTGTGAAAACGTGAGGCTGTTGATGAATCTTGTTATCCAAAGATTTTTGCATAAGTGATAACCACTTGTTTTCTTCTTCTTCTTCTTCTTCTTCTTCTTCTTCTTCTTCTTCTTCTTCTTCTTCTTCTTCTTCTTCTTCTTCTTCTTCTTCTTCTTCTTCTTCTTTAG
>NW_004798189.1:0-1094 GCF_000002075.1 Aplysia californica | reverse complement strand
GATATCCCACCCACACTACACTGACCATCTGTAGCGCTCAGTGCTCACATGATGGGGTAACATAGGGTAACATCTACTCTACCCCAATGAGCTCTACCCCTATTGCACCCCTACTCCCCTTCCTCGCCTTGCAGCATGGCCATGGCGTTAAGTTTAGAGCCGGCGGAACCAAACTTCGTTTTGTTTCAAATCAGGGATGAGCGGACAAAGCATTTTCCGTCTTAGACAGGTGAAACCCTCGGAAGGGAGCGGATTTTTCTTTCCGTTTCCGCGTTGGACAGGTTTCCGTTTTATACAGGTAATTAAAGAGGAATATATCAAGGGAGGAGCGGGGAGATTCCGTAAAGACAGGTTTCCGTTAAGGCAGCTTCGACTGTACTATGCATGATGGTTTGACGGTGTCCGTCGTGTGGAACAGAGCTTGTCAACCTGGACAAACCTCTCTTCAGTGGACGATATTTTGGTAACTACTGCGGTGAGCTGTGGGGATCGCCCCTGTTGTGGCAGATATTTTTAATCAACAGGCTTGGAAATACACGTAGGTGGGCGGCACGAAAACTTAAGCATCTAAAGGCGTTTAGAGTTGTTAAAAGCGGATGTCGGCTATTCATTATTCAAAGGTTGACAAGCAATGGTGTAGGAGAAAAAAGGTTTTTTTTAAATTTTAACTTCGCGGTACTTAGCACAAACGGAAAACAAAATGAAAAATATACAAATACACATACGAAACTGACATAGACAGCCTACTGTTGTCGAGGAGAAAAGTGGTTGTTTAATAAGACATGTGGACTTCTTGGAAAGTTTATCATTATGGTTTTTTTAAAGGCAAAAGGGAAGGGGGGGGGGTGAGAAGTGATTATTTGTACAGGTGATTGTCTTGGACAGGTGGCCGTTAGATCAAAGCGTTAGAACTTGGAAGCATGTTACCAGCCCCAAGTCATAAGACGAGATTTGTGCTCTTCGGTCTGAACATGAAACCTCTCCCTTTCTCTCTTGGAAGCACG
Source organism: Aplysia californica (assembly GCF_000002075.1). Classification (NCBI taxonomy): domain Eukaryota; kingdom Metazoa; phylum Mollusca; class Gastropoda; order Aplysiida; family Aplysiidae; genus Aplysia; species Aplysia californica. The sequence goes on along the minus strand of NW_004798189.1, from coordinate 90 downwards.
TTTTGCACCTCCGCTATCGCTATATTGCTTTAATCTTGAGGGTCATAGGGCCTCGTATCTCACAGCCAAAGACCCTTGATCCCCACCAAC
>NW_004798188.1:279107-280813 GCF_000002075.1 Aplysia californica | reverse complement strand
AACAACAACAACAACAACAACAACAACAACAGCAACAACAACACCAACAACAAAACAATAACAAGAGCAACAAAACAACAACAACAACAACAACAACAACAACACGGCGACAACTTTTCTTCCTCTTGTGTCCCCTCCTCCGCCCCATTAGAGTCAGATTTACAACGCTCAGTTTCCCGCGTCGTTGTCTTGAATTTCGATTCCGTTTCAACAAACGGTTAAGGAGAGATGGAAGTTGAATGCTTGAAGGAATATCTATGCTCAGAGACAACTTTTCCTCCTTGTCGAAATAAGCAAAGAAACATTTTCTTTGTTGAAAGAAACAAAACCCCCACCAAAGCCCCAGAAATAACAGCCTCTGAACATCGGTGGCGCCTGCTGGAGGAAGAGGAGTCGTTTTTCACAGAAGTAACACAGACAATTTGGTTAAAAGCAAATTGTGCGTGCGAGGAAAAAACGTAACATCATTAATAACCGTTTTGGACGTCATTCTTTCCAGCCAAGAGACACGATAAACATCCGGGGAATTCCTGGCTTGGCGCGTTAACGAAACCTTCACGTCTGCCAGCACTCTCGCCGACTCACGTTTTGCCCGAGACTGTCTGTCCACGAGGTGAGCACTACGTCATCGCATGCCGCACAAAAAATGATTGGTTATTTACATAGCGCGCTGGGCCGTGCTCGCACACTAATAAGTGCGAGAGTTGAGCCCAACTCCGCGCCTACTCCTGTGCTTGTCAACGCCTTGTTCGACTGATTTATCACCCCCCCCCCCTTAAAAAACCCTCCTCTCCCCTCCCCTCCTCCCCTTGCACCCCCACCCCCCAAATAAAACCAGAACAACACAAAAAACCTAGCGCGGACACAAGTTACAGTCAGAGAAAAGGACACAAGATCCCATGTGCTCATTTTTTCGTTTCAGTAAACGATTTACAGTCCTTGCAACGCCAATAAATCTTTTGCTGTATCTTATTGTAGAAACGCCGAAGATTCGAAGCGTCACTTAAGTGTAACGCACATCGACAACACTGATTCATTTGTGATGGGAAAGAAGGAGCAGACCACACCAGAGCACCCGCCAGCCGCGCGCCTTGTTCTCTCCGGGCTCGTAAATATGAAACAACTCGATGAGTATCAGCATTTTAACTCTTCCAGGGAGTAGCGGACATATATACGGCCCGAGCAGAAGCAGACGACAGGCAATATTTTGGCTCATTTCAAATAACCAAACACAAAACCCTAAAATACCTCCGTGTGTTCAATAGCACGCACGTTGTTCAATGACTTCTAAAGTTTCCGATGAAGAAAACAAAGTGGAAATGTCCGTTTAGACAATAAAGTTATACCCCACAAAGCACGTCTTAAAGCGTTGTCCAACGATCAGAATGCACGTCCTCAATGAGTTCAAAGTTTTCCGTCCCAATATTATTGCAGCTGAGCATGTTCGCATTAATTATTGTTTCTACTACGAAGAGTTTCTGGTTCGTCTTAGTTGAGTTGAGTTAGTCTAGTCTAGTCTAGTCTAGTCTTTTTTAAAGTTTAATTTAGTTTAGTTAAGTTCAGTTTAGATAAGTCGTACGGCGTCTGCAACATAAGGTCATAATATGAGCTCGCGAAACACAAGTTGGTCGTCAGTGTGATGTTGGTCGTCAGTGTGATGTTGGTCGTCAGTGTGATGTTGGTCGTCAGTGTGATGTTGGTCGTCA
>NW_004798188.1:273110-274446 GCF_000002075.1 Aplysia californica | reverse complement strand
TTCATCTGAAACTTGAACGCCACAACATGCATAGGATGAAGTCCACCCACCTGGGCAGTGCTACTGAAAGAAGTTGTCTTTGGACCATTCCCAAAGGGGGATAGTAACATGTTCTTATGCACAGTAGAATTGTAAATGGGCTGATTTATCAATGTCATGCTCATACTGTGCCGGAACAACATAGGGGGAACTGCTGCTTTTTCTTTCCTCATCCTTACTGTCGTCATTTCCCTCTACTTTTTAATATGTTTGTCACTCTCTTGTGAACTCTATTTCCGGGTGCCTTGATAGTGGAAGCAGACTTTGTGCTGTTGAGGCTAGAGAGGTGAGCAGAGTAATCCTGATTCTCCGTTTGGAGTTTTGGTTAGGTGTAAAGAGGTTTGAAATAATATGCAGACAGTATTGACTTTTGCCTGCTGCTGATCGGTCGTGTGTGTCAACAACCTTCTCAAACACGTAATGATCCCCAAACACCTGTATGTAGGTGAGCGAACCTTCAGTTCTGGGATTACCCAAACCCTCGGCTCTGTCAAACTCTTTTTTCCCGTAAGTCTTAGTGTTTTACGGCGCTTGCAACTACATAAGGCCAGGTGAGCGCGGGGGACACTCCAAACATTTTCAGTTGGTAGGAAATTTTGAAATTTGCCCGGGTTGCAGCCGAAGCCTATTCTTATCGATTTTAGACCACCAAGGGATCTTTAACGTGCGCAACTTGCACACTTGACCTCGGAGATTTTTCACTCTTGTGTGAGAAGGCAAGGTGTAGATCTTTCCTACCAGAAGATCAGGGGTGTGGCTGAAAGACAGCCATAAGGAGCCACGGAGTAGCAGATGAAAGGCTGCAGAAAGAGCCAGGTCAAGATTTTTCAAATGCAATTCTTTGAATATCTTGATAAAGACTCCGAATACTGTTATGATTTTGATAGTGTAGATAAAACATGGCTTCTCACCTCACGGTCTTCGTAACTGAAAACAACAAAATGTCAGACAGCTGAGGTAGCGAGTTGCCCGAGCCACCATCAAAGAAACCAAATTTCTGCTTTGAATGGGAGCCGTACAAGTGATGCGCCAAACTTGTAGGTAGATATTGTAAGCTTTGCCAGTACTCTCTTCTGTCAGGACAATAAACGATTTATGTCTTTCACACAATCATGACTTAGACGATTTATGTCTTTCACATAGTCATGACTTAAACGATTTATGTCTTTCACACAATCATGACTTAGACGATTTATGTCTTTCACATAGTCATGACTTAAACGATTTATGTCTTTCACACAGCCTTGACAATAAACGATCTATGTCTCTAACACAGACATAACAAAAACGATGTATG
>NW_004798188.1:266257-268383 GCF_000002075.1 Aplysia californica | reverse complement strand
GCAGTGTTTGCTACAATGATGGTTCAGGGTGAGGGACACTCACAAGACAGGGTTTTTTGAAGGATTCTACGACAAACGCCAACGACGTCTTCCCAGAAAACTTCTGAGCATCCGTCGCACAGTTAGACCATCAGACTGAGACGTCGCACAGTTAGACTTTCCGACTGAGACAATGGTAGACAGGCGCGCTTCTCGTCCATTTCTTTTGTCTTTCCTTCCGGTTCCCAGCCAGAGTGAATGCAGCCATTAGCCTACTACCACCGAATCACCTACAGGGGCTGACAGAGCACAGGGTGAGCAGAGATTTACGAGGACCACTGCTCACTTTCTCTCTCCGCGTAAAAGCCACAAGCTACCTACAGAGAGACCAGCCACAACATTTTGCAATTTCTAAAGCAAATACAGACGCGAGTTTTCCTAGACACAAAGGCAGAGAGGGTAAATCAGGCGAGGTATGTATCCATCTATCTGTCTGTTTGTCTGTCTGTCTGTCTGTCTGTCTGTCTGCCGTGAGTAGGAGTGGTTCTTGTATCGACCCTCGCCGTGAGCGCTGGACACGTCGTCTCTCAGAACGACCGCTCCGTGGAGATGAATGAACCAACAGTTGGGACTATTATTTTGAATTGCTAGAATTTCTGTGGGGTTAGATTCTATAGAACGGCTATCTTGCCGGGGAACGAGAGGGAATAGAACTTTCTTTATCCGAAGACAAAGAGAATAGGTGTCTTCAAGTACTTTTAATGCTTCTGTGTAATGGTTTTGGGATCTGTTTGTGGAGTTTTCCTGTGGGTTCACATCTCGTCAGGAGGGAATTCCTTGTTTCAGTATGGCCCCAGGGAGTCGTAATGGCGTAGTACTAATTAGTAATTACTTGGGAACGTCTGGAATAGAAGTGTAAGTGTGTGTGTGTGTGTGTGTGTGTGTGTGTGTGTGTGTGTGTGTGTGTGTGTGTGTGTGTGTGTGTGTGTGTTGTGTCTGTGTGTGTTTTTGTGAGTGTGTGTTTGTTTGTGTGAAAGTAACCTTCAATGAATCATTGTGTCTGCTAAAGGGAGATTTTTTAAACGCAGGAATCTGCTTCTACTCTAAGACCTGCTCCATAATTTAATGTTCGGGTCTGGTAGTGAATAAAGTGGCTAACAAAGACTGTATTATGCCTTTAGTAATACTTGTTAGTTTTTAGTCCATTTTAAACCACCTTACTGATTTTTTTAATGAACTAATTTCCAGCGTGGAGGCTGCACTTTGTGTTCACAAAGAAAGAGAGAAAATGACTGTCTCAATAATTTATTGACAAAGACAAAATCTTTGTTTGTTTTTTTGAGTAAGACATTTACCACACTCACAACTGCATACGGTTATTTGGGCGCGCGAAACACAGGTTTGTTGCATTCACAACAATTTACAGCACGGCTAGGCTTAAGTCAATACTTCGGTTAAAATGTTACAAATATGTGATAAAATCCCGGTTTTTTAAATAGCACCTTAAATAGTTTTTAAAATAATGCTTTCTACAATTGACAGTTAAGACCAAAACAATGCTATCTACAATGGACAGTTACGGACAAAACAATGCTAGCTACAATGGACAGTTAAGGACAAAACAATGCTATCTACAATGGACAGTTAAGGCCAAAACAATGCTATCTACAATTGACAGTTAAGACCAAAACAATGCTTTCTACAATTGACAGTTAAGACCAAAACAATGCTATCTACAATGGACTGTTAAGGCCAAAACAATGCTATCTACAATGGACTGTTAAGGCCAATGACCTTCATAAAATAAGATTTGTTCCAGTGAAATGTTCGTGTGCCCACTCCCCGGTCCCAGTATATCGGTGGTCAATATTTCAGATCAGACAGGCACAGAGAAGACAGGCGAAGAGGAGGCAAAGAGGAGGCAAAGAGGAGACAGGCGAAGAGAAGACAGGCGAAGAGAAGACAGGCAAAGAGAAGACAGGCGAAGAGGAGACACGCAAAGAGAAGACAGGCGAAGAGGAGACACGCAAAGAGTAGACAGGCGAAGATTGGAGAGACAAAGGGCAAAGAGTAGACAGGCGAAGATTGGAGAGACAAAGGGCAAAGAGTAGACAGGCGAAGATTGGAGAGACAAAGGGCAAAGAGTA
>NW_004798188.1:263113-264946 GCF_000002075.1 Aplysia californica | reverse complement strand
CCTCCCCACTTCACCAACACTGCGATATGCTTTATGAAACTTTTGTGGTAGGTTTTCACATTCAATTATATATGAAACTTTTGTGGTAGGTTTTCACATTCAATTATATATGATACTTTTGTGGTAGGTTTCCTCAGAACAATTATACATGATACTTTTGTCCTAAGTTCCCACGTATCAATGCTGCAGAAACCTTTGTAACACCACACTGTTCCTGGAAATTATCCAGACAAATTTCTTTCCCTGGAAACGACCAAAACAAATTTATGTCTCAGGAGATGATCAAGACAAATTTCTGTCTCTGTAAACGATCAAGGCAAACTTCTGTCATTAGAAACGATTAATTTTAGTAAGAGTTTACGGCGCTTGGAACATAATAAGGTCATATAAGCGCCGTAAACTCTTACTAAAATTAAACTCATATGAGCGTGCCGCTATATTTTAAAAGTCTTTCGTACATATATCTTTGTGGTTGAGAACTACACTTCCAAGTTGACTCCCACTTGTTGAATTGGAGAACACAGTAGACTAGACACTGGCTCCAACCTCTCTGCATACCAACAGGCCGTGGGTTCTTGGAACTTTTGGGGTCGGAATTACTAACAGTAATTTGGCTGTATCAAATTCTAAGGAAAGAAGTAGATTATAATCAGGGGCGGCTCGTGGTGCTAAAAGGTGGACGTGCACAATTTAGCTCTCGCATGATGAAGATAGTCAAGGGCATAGTGAACCAGCAATTTTAAGATCTTTGGGTTGATGAGGGAGGACCTCGTGATTTTGTTTTCATTCTTTTTACTTGTCGCTTTAATTTCTAATACTAAATTTGTTTGTTTGCTGAAAATCAATTTCGTTCATCCTGTATTGGAACTGAACACTCAAGTAATACCTTTCACCACTCCACTACAAAACCATTCAAAAGCACAACTCATAGGACGGTGACTTAAGTATGTCACGTTCACCTCCCTCGGGTTTACGGTCACTGAGTCACTTAAAAAAGCGACAAGACAATGAACCAATCACAATTCACTTGAGCACTCCGCAGGATTGTTCCGGGGCTCACATAGTATTGGCAAAGAATAGCGTACGGTCTATCTCGTTTATTTTTAGACTGCCTACTGTGGGCTATGTTTCGGCACTATTCGGCAGGAGCACATTTGAGATGTGCCGTCTTATTAATATTAATGTACCGCCAAACTCTCTACAAGACAGTGTCGTCATCGCTTGGGTTATCCCCAAGAGCGATTTATAGGTCAGGTTACACTGTTGAATATCATATTATGTTTAGATAAAGCGTGTGGACTTTGGCATGGCATAGTAGATGTTTTACGGCGCTATAGACACATAATTGACATTTATGGCGCAAGTGAGGACCTTGTTTTGATATAATATTTGGCTAGTGTTTGTTTCTGGCTTCTTTTATTTTATTATTGTGGGTGTTTTACGTCATAGAACATTAAAACATTTTGGGCGGCACTGCACGACCGTGCTCTATGGAAGAACTGCGCCTGATTATAACATTTTATCATTTTATTGACAGTTTTGGTCCACTTTTTGGATTTTTTTCCTTTGGAGGATTGGGGGAGTGAAAGTAAACCGGGTGTGATTGCTGGAAATGGGGCGAGGAAAAAAGGGAAAGGCCATTTCCGAATCCGAAATAGCGGGGAGGAAAGTCATGCTGGGCCGCATAATATGAAGTCCAACGTCCACTTGAGGAAAGCTACCAAAGCAGCAGGGGTTGATTTTTATGATTAAGCTATATCGGACTGTCTTCGAGAAGAAAAAGAAGAAGAAGAAGAAGAAGAAGAAGAAGAAGAAGAAGAAGAAGAAGAAGAA
>NW_004798188.1:261237-262894 GCF_000002075.1 Aplysia californica | reverse complement strand
TTCTTCTTCTTCTTCTTCTTCTTCTTCTTCTTCTTCTTCTTCTTCTTCTTCTTCTTCTTCTTCTTCTTCTTCTTCTTCTTCTTCTTCTTCCAAATGATGTACATAGTTTTAAAATTGCATCATTTATACAGCACATATTATCTTTGCTTTACAGCAAGCCCTCTGCAATTTACCACTATCATTACCCCAACAAACCCTACAGCAATCAGAAACATTCTCGCCTTCCCGGGAAACATACGGTGCAAGCTGCGGATCCACGCGCTTAAACATTAACCAACAGACAAGATATTTCGCTGTCTATACCTGGGTACCCATCCCCACCGTGGTGTAGTGAGGAACATTCGTGTGAACCATGAATACATTACGCTACACAAATGCTGTTTATGATGATGATTTTTGTTGTTTGGTTCCCTTAATGGGCCTGGCGGACTCCACGAAGAAATCTTCGAGCGAGAGCGAGGCTCTTTTTCGGCTTCTTTGGCAATATACTTAGCGGCACCTCCACTCGTCCAAATAACTCCATTCGAATTGCCATTGATGATGATGATGATGATGATGATGATGATGATGATGATGATGATGATGGTGATGATGATGATGATGATGATGATCGAATTCACTAACGCACTTAGGGTTGCGAGTCTCAGGTACAGATGTTCCTTAGGTTTTGATCTACAGCTTATCAGAATGAAACATTCCCAAAACAGAACGACCCATTCATGACGAAGACAAACCATTCACAACCCTTTAAACGTCACCAGGGTGCAGATTTTAGTAGTTGAGTCCCATGAGACGTCTGTCCGTAGACAATGTTTGCAGCTAGGACTTTCCTACACCTCAACGGTTTGCATTCCCAGCGCAGATTTTAACCTACAACTGCATCATTTTCAAGTTGGCGAGGCCGATATACATGGATCAAAGCAGGGCAATGTGTTCATGATTCCTCGATGGTCTTAAAAACATGAACATTTTGTCGATGACACGTTTTGGTTCAGTGCAAAAACAATTTTCATTTTTCAGGGTATGTTGATTCTTTTTTTTAAAAGCTGACTCTCGGGCAGCCCACCTCTATTGTCTCTAGAATCCACTCCATCCTCAATATCATGTTTCGTGTGTTTAGCTTGTGCCACCTCTCAACATGACGAACGACGTGTGAAAAATGTGTCCCCGTCCAAAACAGAACATGTACAGCCCTGGTTCTAAGAATACCGGAATAAAATCTTTAGTTGTTTTTTTTTTAACTGAGTAAAAGAAATTCAATATTGTATAAATATCACAAGGGTGGAAACTTCAAGGTCAAAGAGAAAATACAGAAAAAAAGGCCAACCAATCATTTCACGAACCCTCTTTATAGGAATAAAAAAAAAATAATTGTCTTACTTTGAGTTTATGGGTGCTTTTTAAAAAGGCATGTCCAATTTCAAAATACGTTTTTTTCTTGATGGAATTGATGTCAAATAAATCATTTTTGAATTAAATACATCCGTTCCAAATTAAAACATTCTTTCTTATGTATACAAAACAATGCAACGAGACACAATACAACGATACGATACAATACAATACAATACAATACAACGCGATACGATACAATACATTATAATATATTACATTACAATACAATACAATACAATACAATACAATACAATACAATACA
>NW_004798188.1:258951-261137 GCF_000002075.1 Aplysia californica | reverse complement strand
CACACTCTATCTGTCCACAGACTCTACTCACACTCTATCTATCTGTCACAGACTCTACTCACAGTCTATCTGTCTGTCCACAGACTCTACTCACACTCTATCTGTCCACAGACTCTACTCACACTCTATCTATCTGTCCACAGACTCTACTCACACTCTATCTATCTGTCCACAGACTCTACTCACACTCTATCTATCTGTACACAGACTCTACTAACACTCTATCTGTCCACAGACTCTACTCACACTCTATCTGTCCACAGACTCTACTCACACTCTATCTATCTGTCCACAGACTCTACTCACAGTCTATCTGTCTGTCCACAGACTCTACTCACACTCTATCTGTCCACAGACTCTACTCACACTGCAGACGGCGGCCGGCACCAGTTCCTACTTCGGTTACTTCCCCCAAGCACCCAAGTCAGTAATCAACGTTTGTCACAATCCAAATATTCCAAAACGTTATTGTTTTTTAAATGAAATGAACAAATTAAAAAAGATAACCCCCTGAGTGGTTGACGGGTGCTCTGGTGTGGTTTGCTCCTTCTTTCCTATCAACAAACAACTATCGTTCTTATCTCTCCTCCTTCTTTATGTTTGTTACTTCCTGGTAATAAGACCGAGTCTTCCACCCTTATATGACCGTTTTGTGTTGCAAGTGCCGTAAAACTTTTACTAAAGCTAAAAGATAACCCCCATTTGTACGAGTGTAAATCACGACGGGGGGGGGGGCGTTATAGTGGGGGTCAAAGTGGGGTTTATAGTCGGGGCTGTAGTGTGGGATGATAGTGTTGGTAATAGTGGGGGCTGTAGTGAGGGTCATAGTGGGGGCTATAGTGAGGGTCATAGTGGGGGTCATAGTGTGGGTCATAGTGTGGGTCATAGTGGGGGTCATAGTGTGGGTCATAGTGTGGGTCATAGTGGGGGCTGTAGTGAGGGTCATAGTGGGGGTTATAGTGAGGGTCATAGTGGGGGTCTTTAAGTGAAGAAAATTAACGGCTGTGGTCAAAGTATTAATCAGCAAAGTTTTTCTATTGTTTGTTTTTTAAGTCAACAAATGTGATAACTTTCCGTGTGGCTCACATTATGTCGTCTTGGTATAATGTATAAAAGAGGAAAGAGGAGGGTGATTTTGTTCTTTCTTGGTTGCGAGCGCCGTAAAACCTTACTACAACAAGACAAAGCAACAAACTGTCACCTCGCTTGTTGTCCCAGCCCCGCCCACGCAGGTGGCTTCCGGTACGGCTACGGGTTCCGCGGCTACGGCACGCCTACCACTACCAGGAGGCCTACCTCAGCCGCCAGGAGGGTCCGGTGTAGCGACCTGGTGTGTAAGATGGAGGAGTGCTGCATCGAGACTCACAGGAAGGCCACGTGCATCGGACTCACCAGGAACGCCGCCACAGGCCAAGGTAAGAATAATGTACTCACGGCAAGGTCATATATTATGTACCCACGGCAAGGTCATATGTACATATGTACTCACGGCAAGGTCATATGTACATATGTACTCACGGCAAGGTCATATGTACATATGTACTCACGGCAAGGTCACATTTACGAAGACCTTAGACTGTCGCCTTCTAAGTTTTAATGATCTAAAATGTTTCAATCGGAGTGTGTAAACATGTTCTAAATGATCTAAAGTGGTGTGTATCGATGTGTATACATTTTCTAACTGACCTAAAATAGCGTGTAAACATTTTCTAAATGACCTAAAATGGTGTGTAAACATTTTCTAAATGATCTAAAATGTTTCGAACGGTGTGTAAACATTTTCCAAATGATGTAAAATGGTGTGTGTCGGTGTGTAAACATGTTCTAAATGACCTAAAGTGGTGTGTGTCGGTGTGTAAACATGTTCTAAATGACCTACAATGGCGTGTGTCGGTGTGTAAACATGTGCTGTTCTCTATGACGTGGCAGAGGAGTGTGTCCGCTGGAAGAAATGCCGCACCAACAGAGACTGCCCCACCAACACCTGCTGTAGTCTGGCCATTGACTTCATTCAGACGAAGACCTGCCCCAAGCGACACTCCAGCTCCCTGCAGATAACGACCTATGAACAGAAGAACAGTGTGGAGGGCTACTGCCAGCCGACCGTCGGCTCCGGGGAGTGTAAGATACCCCCCCCTCTCTCTCTCTGTCTCTCCCGCTCTCTCTGCCTCTCTCTCTCTCTTTCT
>NW_004798188.1:257767-258851 GCF_000002075.1 Aplysia californica | reverse complement strand
CAATACAATACAATACAATACAATACAATACAATACAATACAATACAATACAACACAACACAACGCGATACGATACAGTGCAATACAATACAATACAATACAATACAATACAATACAATACAATACAATACAATACAATACAATACAATACAATACAATACAATAGTGAGAAATTGCCAAGCTGTAGTCATGTGCTTCGACAAATGATCACCCGTAGATGTAGTAATTTCACAAGTAGGATCTAGATAAATCATGGTCTACCACCAGAACGACTGTGATAAATGTTTATATATATGATATATATACATACTGATAGGACTCATTATGAGCTGACCAAATAGATCCGGACCAGCAAAGTTCAAAGTTTAAAGCTAAGTGGTCAAAGAGTTCAAGAGGATCATATCTTGAGTCCCACAGGAAAACAAAAATAGTGGTCAGGCTCGTCAGAATCAGACTGAGGATTGGAGAAAAACACAAGTCATCTGGATGTTTGGTTCTCCTGTTATTAGCCCTCACTGACCACAGACATGGCATGATGAAGAAGGTCATCTTCCCTCAGGAAGGACAAACACCCGCCCTCACTGATCACAGACATGGTATGCTATTCCTATGTCTCGCTCCGCGAAATACACCCCGACCAAACCAATAGCAGCGTAAACATAGGCAAAGCAAGCAGAATACGTATGATTCAAAAGTTGAAAGATTACAAAATTGCATTTATATGACATGTTGTCGTTAGAGTAGAGACGACTTTGGAGTTGATTTTAAACTTCGAAGCCAAAACAAACCAAAGGATGGGGGTCGTTTGCTGGCATAGACTGCACTGAAATACACCATTGTATTCTGACGTAATGCCAGTTCTCTGTGGCGCGCACCGTTTGACTCAGTTCGGAACAGATTGTTGTTGTCTGTGATTGTTTGTGGTTGTCGGTGATTGTTTGTGGTTGTCTGTTGTTGTTTGAGATTTTCTGTGGTTATTTATTGTTGTTTGTGGTTGTTTGAGATTGTCTGTGGTTATTTGTTGTTGTTTGTTGTTGTTTGTTGTTGTTTGTTGTTGTTTGTTGTTGTTTGTTGTTGTTTGTTG
>NW_004798188.1:254966-256830 GCF_000002075.1 Aplysia californica | reverse complement strand
ATAGATAGATAGATAGATAGATAGATAGATAGATAGATCGATAGATAGATAGATAGATAGATAGATAGATAAAGCTGCCCTTGTTCTGTGAGCACGGAGCGATGTGTTTCCTCCATGCAGGCCTTCACGCAGGTACATGGACACACAAAGAAATGTTCAAGACTTTGTTGTTGTTATTTTTTTTTTACTATCTAGCATATAAGGCTATTGTCAGAATAAACATCAATGTGTATTTTTTTTAGCACTATGTATCTATACAACTTTAAAGGTCTTGTGTGGGTGGTTGGCGGGTGCTCTGGTGTGGTTTGCGTCTTCTTTCCTATCGAACAGCTATCGTCCTTATCTTTCCTTCTTCTTGTTTATGTTTATTCCTCTCTTGTAACACCTCGAATCTTCTAACGCTCATATGAATTTATGCAGTTGCGAGCGCCGTAAAACCTCAACTAAAACTTTAAAAAAAGGTCTTGTAATTAAATGTCTGCCTTCCTTGTCTGTTTCCCAGGTCGCTGCAGGGTTCCCGCGTAAACCTGACCCAGACGTCCGACCCTTACCCCAGCTTGCTTCACGTTCATGGAAATAGGAGGCTGGCTGCCTCAACATTGCTCTTGTCCATGATGCCCCTCTATCAGGGATGAAAATAAAAGAATAGAATTTTGAGACGAACACTGCGTGATGTGGACTCTGTGTTATCTCTACATATTCTATTTGTGAAAGCTCGTCACTTTGGCTGCCTTAAACTTCCGAACCACTTAACTTTCCAATTTCTAAAAATTAATGGTGGTTCAGAATCATTGAAAGGGTGCACCGTTTTATTGAGGAGCCTGAAGTCACTGTAGTTGAATTTTCAGTTTTTCATTAGTTTCGTTTAGATCTAATCTTGTAAAAGTCCGACTTCTAAAACACCATTGTAAACAAGTGAGGTTTCCGTTCACCAGCCGTGCGCACTGTTCTTTGTACAGTATAAGACCTTCTAATTTGTTGCATCTCTCAAGATTTATTGCTCCTTTCCAATACTAGAGTAAAATAAATAGTAGTCCAATGACTTTCAGTTGATGTTAATGCACCGATCATTCCTTTCATCCAAAGGGGGCTCGGCTAGAATCTAGTACGTTTAATATACAAGTTGCTTTCTATTATAGAAAAGTATCGCTGTACTGTAGGGGGAGGGGGGACATTTGTTGTCAGATGGGATGAGATGGGATGAGAAGAGAGGAGATGAGATGAGATGGGATGAGATGAGATGAGAGGAGGTTTTGGTGATCTCCAAACACAGAAATGTTGCTGCGGCATACGTTGTGTATGGTGAGGGGGGGGGGGGGGGGGGGGGGGGCATTAACATGTTCTCATGCACAGTAGAATTGTAAATGGGCTGATTTATCAATGTCATGCTCATACTGTGCCGGACCAACATAGGGGGAACTGCTGCTTTCTCTTTCCTCATCCTTACTATTGTCATTTTTGTTCTACCTCCTTTGTATGTTTGTCACTCTCTTGTGACCTGCTATTTCCGGGGCGCTTTGATAGTTGAAGCAGACTTTGTGCCGTTGATGCTAAAGAAGTGAGAAGAGTAAATCTGATTCCTCGTTTGGACTTCTCTGTAAACATCCATCTCTTGGCGCTCGTGTGACTTTATGCAGTTGCGATCGCCGTAAAATCTTACTAAAACTAAAAACTGAGCTTTTTCCCTCTCGACATTGTAGTTTGCCAATCGCTGGTTGGTGGCTTGAGGGTAACAGTGAATGGCAGGAGGTGTCTGTCCGGGGGGAAACCACAGTTTCTGAATACCTAACAAGCGGTGCAATGTTGTCAGAGCCGTCTGTTTGGTACATGTATCGGGGAGGGGAGCGGGGGAGCGGGGGAGCGG
>NW_004798188.1:251848-254866 GCF_000002075.1 Aplysia californica | reverse complement strand
GGGGGGTGAAACCAGCAGACAAAGTACAAATATTATCCCGATGGCGAGGCAGCGAGAAACAACTGGGGTGAGATGGCAACGCTCCGCCCTGTACACCACACGGTTGGTCTAGAGTGCGGAAATTACAGCACAATTACGCGTAGTGTGGAGTCATTCGATTAATTAAAATACATCAAATATTTCATATGTGGATATTCGTGTTCAGCGCATCCATATAAGGAGATGGACACCTGGTAGTGCAATGTGAGACGGGGGAAAGTAAAGAACACCATAGTGTGTGATACCCTGAGCTTTTTGTGTCACCGAGTTGGACAGACAGGTTTCTATGAGTGAGCCTTCTTGACAGAACGTTTAGGGGGGGGGGGTTGTTTTAGATGCTGTAGTTTGGCTGGGGGTTGTTCTCCTTCTAGACATTATAGTTGATTAAAAACCATCAAATGTTTCGTAAGTGGCCGGATATTCGTGTTCAGCGCATCAATATTCGGAAATGGACACGTCCTGATCGCTGAGTGTGAGGCGGGAGGGACAGGAAAAGAATACCATATTTGTAAAAAAAGGTGATACCCTGAGCTTTTTTGTCGTCCAGTAGGAAAGACAGGTTTCTATAAGTGAGCCTTCTGGAGAGAACGTTGGGATTTTTCCTTCTAGACATAGTTTGTCTGTCGTTTCAAAGACTTGGCATCGATGGTTGGTGGCTTGAAAGTAGCAGTGAATGCCAAGGGCTGGCCTAGAGGGATCCACAGTTTCCGAATATATACACACAAATACCTTACAAGTGACGCAATCTTATCAGAGCCTTCATCTGTTTTGGTGTATCGGAGAGGGGGGGAATGAGGGTGGGGAAGGGGGCAAAGGGGGAGGGGGGAATCAGCAAACAAAATACAAATATTAACCGGAGAGCGAGACAGCGAGAAACAGCTGATGTGAGACCGCAACATTTCGATAGATCGATGAGGAAATTTGTCGCTTGAGAAACCACTTCAGTCGGAACATGATGTTGTACGCTGCATTGGGAGGGAGCGTGTGTGAGCGGGCCGGGCTGGATTGGTCAAACACACTCGCCACTCACAGACAAGACAAGCGTCGTGACAGAGAACTCACCGACACCAGCCTTTCCCCAGACCCCGCCCATTCGTCAGCGAATCTCTCCCTCTCACTGGTTTCCCGTCTGTCGGCGTATCGTCAAGTCCCACCTCTCGTCAGCGAATCTTGCCCTCTCACTGTTTGCTCGTCTGCTGCTGTACTGTCAAGTCCCGCCCTCCGCCAGCTTCCAATTGGTTCCAGACAGTTCCAGAATAACCTCCCCGGGGTATTGGAGCAGGCATCTCCCCTCCCCTGTGGCTTCATTTACTAGCGTACTGCCGTCCGTAGACTCTCTCCTTCCCTCGATCGCTCCCTCTCTCCCCCGCCCATCTACCCTGGAACCCCGCTTTGTTGAGCTCACATCGTGGGGAAACAAACGAGATCTATAACCTAAGGGTGAGCGAGACACGCGCACGGGATTCTAAAACACAAACACTCACACACACACACCTCGCCTGTCCCCCACAGAGGGTCGATTCTGGGAGAAAGTCTTCTCAACTTTAGACAAAATCTTTCACTGATGCACGAGACCGAGTGCCGGCAGGATTTGTTTGGCGTACATTTTTCTGACTGTGATCCCAGACAAGTTGTGTGTGAAACCCGCTAGCTGCTATCCTTCCTCACCGTTTGGAGATATCTGTTTTCAGTGTGGATAAGTAAGTGAGAAGGCCTTACGTTGTCACCAAAACACCTCTCTCCAGCTCTCCAAACTTTGGTTGGTTTTTCGGTGTGTGGGATACCTGGGTATTGGAGAGACAACTTCCGGTCCACCCTAGGTCCAATGTCGTAGTTTGGGACGTGAGGATTGAGGGGAGTCTGGAAGTAAGTTTGTTTCTCTCTTTGTTGTTGTTATTTTTCACGGGGACAGTTGGTTTGAAAGTGTCATGCTTACACATTTGATTTATTTGACTTGAAATGTACGCTTTTTTTTTACAAGTGATCTATTATGAAGACTTCGGAGTGATCGCTGAAATGAGAGTACATGTGTGTGAGTCAAAAAGCGTTTCTTGAAATAGCTCACGGGATAACACGCGCGTGTGTGAGTCAAAAAAGCGTTTCTTGAAATAGCTCACAGGATAACACGCGCGTGTGTGAGTCAAAAAAGCGTTTCTTGAAATAGCTCACGGGATAACACTCGCGTGTGTGAGTCAAAAAATCTGTTCTTCAAATAGCTCAGAGAATAACACACATGCTTGAGTCAAAAACATTGTCTTGAAATAGCTCAGAGAATCACGGGTCAGACCTAAGTCACAGACAGTAACACACAGCGCGGCATTCACTCTCTACAAGACTCCTCACAAACTCGTGTCGCTCTCCACACATGTCACTGTTTGGTCTCCTCTCTCCCTTCCTTCAGTGACATGTAATGACAACATCTGTTTTTGCCTCTATCTCTTCCTTCAGTGACATGTAATGACAACATCTGTTTTTGCCTCTATCCCTTCCTTCAGTGACATGTAATGACAACATCTGTTTTTGCCTCTATCTCTTCCTTCAGTGACAACAACAACAATACCAGTTTTTGCCTCTATCTCTTCCCAACAACCGCTTGTCCTACATGTTTTCCTTCAGTCACAACAACAGTTTTTCCAGCACCTGATCTGTGGTGTGCACGTTCACACACACACACACACACACACACACACACACACACACACACACACACACACACACACATACACACACAAATAAGCATACACTTTTTCATAATATCCTAGCAGACAGAAGTACGCCCAGAATTAATTTTTGAACTGGCCAAATCGTGTTTGATGGCGATGATTCAAACCGTTGAGATTTTGCTTTGGAAAACGTTACATTAGTCTTACTGTTAGGCTGTACGCTGTCAGTTTCTCTCTCTGTCTCTCTCTCTGTCTCTCTCTGTCTCTCTCTGTCTCTCTCTGTCTCTCTCTGTCTCTCTCTGTCTCTCTCTCTTTC
>NW_004798188.1:250686-251748 GCF_000002075.1 Aplysia californica | reverse complement strand
GAAGAAGCCTTATCCCCCCCCTCACCCCCCCCTTCCAAATATATAGAAAACGAAAAGAAAGGAATAACAAGAAAAAAATAGATAAAAATAAAATAAAATTGAAGAGTTCGCGATAACAAACGACAGGATATAAAATGCATGCATTGAAAAATAACTTGACTTTTGATATATTTTAGGAACATTTCTCTACAGAAAGTATCTTGACAACAAATGATGAGTTCGCTAAAGAGAACAAGAAATCTCCCAGCTGTTGTAACGACTAAATATAGAGCTAGTATTCCTCTCAACGAATCAATTGAAGAAAATGTCTGAAAAGTCGTTCCCTGGTTGTATGGGTCAACAGTTCTGACAAATGTTGGGGTGGGGGGGTGGGGGGAGGGGTTCAAAGCTCTCCGTCAGGGGCTAGATCTACTGAAGGTTTAAAAATTCTTTGTCATCGGCTAATGAAGGTTTAAAAATTCTTTGTCATCGGCTATTGAAGGTTTAAAAATTCTTTGTCATCGGCTATTGAAGGTTTAAAAATTCTTTGTCATCGGCTATTGAAGATTTAAAAATTCTTTGTCATCGGCTAATGAAGGTTTAAAAATTCTTTGTCATCGGCTATTGAAGGTTTAAAAATTCTTTGTCATCGGCTATTGAAGATTTAAAAATTCTTTGTCATCGGCTAATGAAGGTTTAAAAATTCTTTGTAATCGGCTATTGAAGGTTTAAAAATTCTTTGTAATCGGCTAATGAAGGTTTAAAAATTCTTTGTCATCGGCTAATGAAGGTTTAAAAATTCTTTGTAATCGGCTATTGAAGGTTTAAAAATTCTTTGTCACCGGCTATTGAAGGTTTCAACGTTTTCTGTCAGTGTCCCTGTCATATTGCAGTTGGACAACGGGACGATGGGAACAGATACCAATGAAATAATGATCGATAATAATACGTTTTTTACAATGAATTTTTAAAAATAATTAAAATAGAATAACAATAACAACAACAACAATGATAATATTGACAATAATAGTAATGATGATAATAGTAATAATAATAATGATAATAATAATAAAAATAAAAATA
>NW_004798188.1:248865-250157 GCF_000002075.1 Aplysia californica | reverse complement strand
TAATAATAATAATGATAATAATAATGATAATAATAATAGTATGACATTTATATAGAGCTCACCCCGATCAAAGAGCACAGGCTCTGGGCACTTCACAAATCCTTCGTCAAATATCAACAATACTTTGTGTTGTTACGAAAAGTTATCTCGTAATTCTAAAAACAGAAATCTTTAGTTGAAATTTTGCAACCCCTGAATGACAAAGTTCTACGTTCTCAATTCTTAGTTTTGAGAAATTTGATGTCATTTTAAAATAGTTTTTCAACATATCCAGCATTTTCGAATGCAATTCTTTGAATATCTTGAAAACAACCCCAAATTTATCACATTACGATTTTGACAGAGCAGACTGGGTATAAAACTTTCTGACCTCAGGGTCTGAATACCTCACAACTTTGTCATTCTGTGGTGACGATTCAAGGAAGAAATCAATATATTTCACTACTCCTCGGGGGCTTTGTTGTTCAAAATCCAAACAACAACAACAAGAGTTGGTGCGCCAGTGTCTGGCGATGACCAATATATGAGCACAGGAATCTATTATTCTTAAGCTAAAAAGAAGAAACAAGGGTAAAGATGGCTACAGTTTTCTGCTGTGCCAACGAGAACAACTGTCTCAAAGTTTGCCCCATTTGGCGCACATTTTAAAGCTTCATTTCCACTCGAGTATGCGCAGCGGGCGGGCTCATCTCTTGACTTGAGCGTTTCCGATTGAAGAATCGTCGATATTTTGTCGGGAGAAATAGAGCATGAATGCATGAACGCAGGGGGCCACTTTCTCACTTAAGCAGATGTAGAAACAGCGTATGTGGTTGGCGCGTGTTCAGGTGTAGTTTGCTCTTTCTTTCTTTCTTTCTTTCCTACCAAACATGCCTTTTCCTTTTCCTCTCCTCCCTTTCTTGGACATTTTCTTTCTAGTAACACCAGAGAGGGTTTACTGTAAACTCTCTGGTAACACCTTTAATCTCTGCCACTTTTCCTCTCCTCCCTTTCTTGGACATTTTCTTTCTAGTAACACCAGAGAGGGTTTACTGTAAACTCTCTGGTAACACCTTTAATCTCTGCCACTTCAGGTAACACCTTTAATCTCTGCCACTTCTAGAACCACCTTTAATCTCTGCCACTTCTAGAACCACCTTTAATCTCTGCCACTTCTGGTAACACCTTTACTCTCTGCCACTTCTAGAACCACCTTTAATCTCTGCCACTTCTAGTACCACCTTTAATCTCTGCCACTTCTAGTACCACCTTTAATCTCTGCCACTTCTAGAACCACCTTTAATCTCTGCCAC
>NW_004798188.1:246181-247357 GCF_000002075.1 Aplysia californica | reverse complement strand
AAAAAAAAAAAAAAAAAACGAGTGGAAATGAAACACTAAAGGCTGTAATTCTAAGCACTCACCTGTGAAAAGAATCCTGAAATGGAAGAAGAAAGCTGGATTCTAAGGAAATTCTCTCGACATCTCGATCTCTGTCTGTGTGTGTGTACTCCATAGACGGGGCTCTGTTGCCACAGGAAGTGCCGGTCTCTAGCAGACGACGCACACAGGGGATAGAGTAGGGCTGGGCAAGGAATCGCATTAATAAATCCGGATAATTATACTCTGTCACATTTTTAAGTATACACTGTGTTACAATGAATATAAAAAAATAGCTAGTTTCACAAATAGTCGATATTCTTTAAAATTTCAGGAATACGAATTCAATCAAATTTTAAAACGAAGAAAGCAACAACAATACGGAATGTTAACATAACAGGTTTATTCACGACTTACAAGAGTGTGGGGGCGGTCTACAAAAGTAACACGATCAGTAGTGTTGATGACGCCTGACATCGTCGCCGCCTTGAATCAATCAATCGCTGCGCTGCCTGTTGTGGGATGTTCTTCCACTCTTTATGCGATGCTCTCTCAAGTTGAGGAAGTGTCTGAGGCCTGGGTTGTCGCATGTTGTTCCACTCATCTCTGGTTTGTCTTGCCGTTTTGAAACGATTCCGTCGATGCGACAGGCGTATAAAAAGATCCTCTCTTGGAGTAGATTTTCTTCTCCCACGTTGGCGGTGTCGATCCTTTCCTGATTTTGTTGTTTTATCACATTCCATTGCTGTGTACACAGGTCTTTTTGTTACATTAAAGAATGTCTCGCAACAGCGGATACTGAGACACCCCCGCGGATCATTCCAAGTCGATTTTGCACATTTTCTCTTTGGGCGTGGCGTCATGAAACGTAGACAAGACAAGTTTTATCACTGTCGAATTGTTAAAAAAATGACAAAGCTTTGATGTGTGCTTCCTTGTTAAACAAATCATTGCCGTGTCATGAGTAATTTTTAAAAAACACAAAACATGTAACACGCATGCAGTTACAAAACCACTCGCGTGTTCTGACATCCGAAAACAGCTCACCAGCGACAGGTATATCACGTAATTAGTGTGTAAATTTGAAAGTAATTGGTAGCATACATTTTGTTTAATTGAGCTTTAAAATATGTAGAATCTATACTTAAAAATGCGACA
>NW_004798188.1:243852-245496 GCF_000002075.1 Aplysia californica | reverse complement strand
CTCTCTCTCTCTCTCTCTCTCTCTCTGTGATGACGCAATACGTTCTGTGACTTTGCCTTGAGACTAAGGGTTTTTTTAACTTGTTCTATCTCCTCTCTCTCTCTCTCTCCTCTCTCTCTGTGTGTGATGACGCAATGTTCTTTGACTTTGCCTTGAGACTGAGTCTTGCAACATGTTCCATCTTCCACCTCCTCGACTCTCTGTCTCTGTGTCTCTGTCTCTGTCTCTCTCTATCCCTACCTCCCTCTCCCCCGGGAAGTCTCAACAGCTACCCTTCTCTCTCCCACTCGCTCTCTCTACCCCTCTCCTTCTCGTAAGCGTGTGCGCGCGCGCGCACATGTGTGTGTGTGTGTGTGTGTGTGTGTGTGTGTGTGTGAGTGAGTCCTTTCGTGTGCGAGTCCTTTTGTGTGTGAGTGCATGTTCGTGTTCGTGAGCACACACGCATGCCGCAGTGGGGTTTTTTTTGTGAGTGCGTGTGTTGCAGAACACAGTACTGCACAACACGTTAAACGACATTATGTGGGTGGTTGGCGGGTGCTCTGGTGTGGTTTGATTCTTATTTCCTATCAAACATCTATCGTCCTTTTCTCCCCTCCTTCTTTTTTATGTTTGTTACTCTCTTGTAACACCTCTAATCTTCTGGCGCTCATAGAACCTTATGCAGTTGGAAGCGCCGTAAAACCTCTATTAAAACTTAACTAAAACGATATTATATTATTATAAAATGATAAGCAAAAACTCTTACCGGTACCGTGGATGATGAGGATTTTAATTTCAATAAATGTAGTACATTGTATATTTCCTGCAGTGAGTAGACCAAGGCTCTGTCCCCTACTCTCTCTCTCTCTCTCTCTCTCTCTCTCGTCCGATTGTCCTACTGAAAGCCGTGATTGACTGATTATATATACACTTCTCGTGAACTATCCCACGCGGGTCCCCTCACTCACAGCACGAGATCCTCGTGTCCCACCGCACGAGAACCCGCGCCCCGAGCAAGTCTCGTGACTTGTGTCCTCAACAGCATGTCCTTGGACGTGTGTGCGTTTGTCTGTGTGTCATTGAGCGTGTGTGTGTGTGTGTGTGCTCCAGAGTGCCAGTTTGAGAGCATGCACACCAGACAGGCACTTTACAGTACGTAGGTAGATTAGTTTAGTTTTAGTGAAGGTTTTACGGCGCTCGCAACTGCATAAGGTCATATTATGAGCGCCAGAAGATTAGAGGTGTCACAAGAGAGTAACAAAATCGAAAACGAAGAGGGAAGGATAAAGACGATACATGTTTGATAGGAAAGAAGGGGCAAACCACGACCAGAGCACCCACCAACCACCCACACACACAAGCACACACACACAAGCACACACACACACACACACACACATACACACAAAAGCAGGCGGGTTATCATACGTTCATTCAATTTTAATGGTATACTCATAAATGCATGTTGTGAATACGCACACACAATATGACCGTCAATGTCATTAACCTCACACACACACACACAAACATACAACCGTTTTTCTCAACAGAATGTCAAATTTGACCACTACCAATCATACACAAACATTCACAAATCCCAAATACGACCACAACACATCAATAAAGCTATTCGGAGTGCCACATCCCCTCTCCTCCAAAGTCCCC
>NW_004798188.1:236552-241807 GCF_000002075.1 Aplysia californica | reverse complement strand
TGTGTGTGTGTGAGTGTGTGTGTGTGCGTGTGTGTGTCTGCGTGTGTGTGTTTGTCTGTGTGTGTCTGTGTGTGCGTGTCTGTGTGTGTGTGTGTGTTTGTCTGTGTTTGTCTGTGTGTGACTGTGAGTGTTTGTGAGTGTGTGTGTGTGTGTGTGTGTGTGTGTGTGTGTGTCTGTCAGTCTGTGTGTTTTAGGATGAGAGGGATACGATACAACATCCACGCAGGAATACCAAAAATTTCGTTGACTATTTTCTCTCCACTCGAGAATCGAACTCAAATCTCTTGCCTGAGACAGTAGAGAGCCAGATGGCTATGCCACAGACAGACACCTCGTTACCTCAGGATTACAAAGTTCTATCTGACATTTTTGGCCGTTTTGAGTTACTAAGACCATGAGGTCAGAAAACAAATGTTGTATCCGCTCTATCAAAATCGTAAGAATATTCTGAGTCGTTATCATGAAATTCAGAGATTTGCGTTAAGAGGAAGCTAGACATATTGTGAAAATTAAACATTTCGCCGTCAAATTTCTCCAAACAGGTCGTGGAGCAGATAGAGCTTTGTGGCTCTGACGTAGCGACTTGTGCCAACCACTTCAGACTGAAAAAAAAAAATATATATATATGTGAGGCAGCGTGGTGGAATCAGGCTCCCGTCAATTTTTGGGGCATGTAGAGTTATGGGTATCATCTTAAAGCTTGTTCGTTTGTCTTTATTTGGATGAAAAAAATATCCATTTATCTTGAATACAAGTTGAGATATTTGCGAAAGAAGGAGGTGGGGTTCAGTCGTTTTCAGAGGTAAAATTAGTGAGAAGGTGGCCGCCAAAGATTAGTTATTTCCTCAGCTTAAGAGTCCGAGTTAACTGAAAATTTATTTTTTTGTGCATTTAATCAACGTTTTTCAGAAAAATCCACAGAGACATGAGTTCTGTAATGGGCATGAAAGGTGTTGGGCCAAAAAAAACAAAAATTTGATAAACATTCACAAACCTGCGGAAAACTGCAAGTTTCGTCACTTTGATTATTTTGACGAGAGCCTGATTCCACCACGCTGTCTCACAAAGATATCTATATATATCACAAGACTGACACTTCATCACACATCAACGATATAAATTTTCGAAAAGTGAAAAATGAAACAAACATGATGCAGAAAACAATTGATCATCAAGAATGCTGTATCAATATGAGAAGACGTAAAGTAATTTTTTAAAAACGTCTTTCAATGCGAGTGCTTCGATGCTCCAATCGACGCAATTTAGGTTAAAAAAAAATAATACAAAAATTTAAAAAAACAAGAAATCTGCAATGGACATTCCAAAAAACCAAAGTACAGTGCAGCCTCTCTGTAACGACCTTGTCAGGACCAGGAATAAACATGTTGTTATAGAGAGTTGTTATAGAGAGTTGTTATAGAGAGTTGTTATAGAGAGTTGTTATAGAGAGTTGTTATAGAGAGGCAACCAAAAATATTAATAATGATTTACAGTCCGTGCCGGCTTTAAGCATGCCGGCCTTAAGCACGTTTCGGACTCAAGCACGCTAAACGGCTCTTACCGAATTTTTGCTATATAATTTACACGCCTTTAAGCACGGCAACTTCGGCTTCAAGTACGCTTCATTTACAAGACAGTCAATATTTTCATGATGACCCATCGAAGTTCGAGCACAGTTTACACCGCAGCAGTGGAGTGTGTCAAGAGAAACACAAAGAACGCAAGTGATGGACACTCACACTCACACGGGCAGAGAGGAAGGCAGAGAGATGCACACAGCTGCGCGCGTGGACATAGGATCTAGCTTAGGCCTAGGGCAAAGTTACACACTGACTAAAAAATACAAAGAGAGTCGGGGAGACGAGAAAGGGAGGCAGGCTGAGATTTTACGTTTGACCCTCGCTATCCATTAATCCTGATTGTGTATCACGCGCGAGGTGGGATGAAGGCGGTGGTACATGTATGAGTGGCACAGCGGGCAGTGGTACGCACAGGCAGTGTGTTACAGTAGGCCTAGTGTGCTGTATCGTGACTGGCCGTCTAAATTAAGTTTTCATTTCCCACTCGACCACAAAACAAAAACAAACAAGCAAACAAAAACTACCATGGCGGGTGTCTAAATAACAGTGCACACTTTTGCGGGACCGCTATAGGCCAACTTACAAACTAAGGGAAATAGCACGCGGAATTTTCTACATGAAAATCTCTGGATTATGTCTACTTCGCACTCAAGCACGCTTCGGCTTTAAGCACGCTTAAGCTTTCTCCTGATGACCGTGCTTAAAGCCGGCATGGACTGTATATATTTAAGGAAAAAATCGGGACCTAGGCTCCATGTCGCTATACACAGGATGTCGTTATATCGAAGGTCCTTATAGTTTTTGTTTCAGTAAGAGTTTCACGGCACTTGAAACAAAATAAGGTCATATAAGTGCCGAAGGTTAGGTTTTAAAAAAACCTTTTTTTTTAGTAGAGGGTTTTACGGCGCTCGCAACTGCATAAGGTCATATGAGCGAAGGTTAGAGGTGTTACAAGAGAGTAACAAACACAAAAAAGAAGGAGGGGAGATAAGGATGATAGATGTTTGACAGGAAAAAAGAAGAAAACCACACCAGAGCACCCGCCAAGCACCCACGAAAGTCGCTATAGAGAGGCTGCACAGTAAGTCATATGAGTACTTGAGGAGTATTACAGGAATAAATGGTTGCTTTTAAGCACAAGGGGGCTATCCCGAAAAATGCTGTTTTGAGAAAATGGAAGGTAAAGTTTTTTGCCCCTTGTTCAGTTTCTTTAAAAGACAAGGAGAGTTTTCTCTATAACCAAACAAATATACACACCCATGAAACCAAACTTCTCCTATAGGTAGGGCAATGCTCACTTTTGGTGTAGGTCAAGATTTCTGGAAACCCCCAACATCTGGGTTAGCCCGCTTGTCCTTCAACGCGACAAATATGGTGACAGAGTAACAAAGGTAATAACGTAGATGATTTCTCCAGCGAGCGCCTACTCCTATGTCCCCACACTGGCTCTTCTGGGCGCTGTACAAAGAAACCCCAGTAATGACAAAAAAACAAAACTAATCATTGCTCTTTTGCCCACATGAAAGACATAGATGTAAACCCCCCCCCCCATACACACACAATGGTCGAGGAAGGCCATTATTACCAGCCCAGTGGATCATGTTTTAGTTTTAGTAAGGTTTTCATTCTCACATACTTGTAAGAAATTGTACATTCACCAAATAATTCTCACATATTTGTCAGAAATTTTACATTCATCAAACAATTCTCACATATTTGTCAGAAATTGTACATTCACAAAACATTTCTCACATATATTTGTCAGAAATTTTACATTCACCAAACAACTCCCACTTATTTGTGAGAAATGTAACAATCAATAGAAACATTCCCCTAACAAACATCAAACATTTGTTAGAAATGTTTAAACATTCAAGAAAAATGTTCATCAAACAAAGCTCAAACATTGCTAAAAATGTTTTTTACATTTGAGAGAATCATTGAAACATAACAAGTCCTGAACATTTAGCAGAAACGTTCTCATGTTTGAAAGAATCTTTCAGCAAACAACTATCGTACATTTGTTAGAAATGATTTTACATTCAAGAGAAATATTAAGCTAACAACTATCGTACATTTGTACGAAACAATTTTGCTCTTGAGATATAAACATTTCAATATAACTCTCAAACATTTGTCCGAAAAGTTCCCACACTGGAAAGTAAATTTTAATAGTAAGAGTTTGGGTTTAACACGCCTATCAACGCTCTAAGGTTATTTAACCCTTTTCTCCGAAGGGGTGGGGGGGGCTATCTCTTTAACTATCGGGGCGGGTTTTCCTCACCGTGACCGAGCCCTATCTGTGACCTACTTTCTGATTCTGCCTACCGTCGGACAAAGTACAGATCTTTTTGTTCAATTTTCAGTCTTAGCCACATGTATTATCTACAGAAATGAAGGGGAAATAATGACCTATCTCAACATGCTGCTAAACACGATCGTTCTTCAGCCTGAGATTTCAGATTTGATCAGTACAAAAGTAGGAGCGGTTTTGACGCAGGAAGTGGGAGCATTTACAAGTTGCATTCCATTAAAGAATTTTGATTCCCAGATATTTTGAGGCAGAATTTTGTAAATAAAACTCTAAATTGTACGCTTACATGAAAGGTTTTGGAAAACTGTTTACCTTTAAAGTCACAATGGTAAGAATAATAATCATGATAATAACAGAAAGATAAATAGATAGATAGATAGATAGATAGATAGATTGGTAGATTGGTAGGTAGGTAGGTAGGTAGGTAGGTAGGTAGGTAGGTAGGTAGGTAGGTAGATAGATTAGCCGCATGTATAATAGAGTTTCTCCCTACAATAAAAGTGAGTCTATCTACGTGCTTCACAATCAAGGAGTCGTTACCCCAAACAGAGCCGAGAACATTCTCCGACTGCTGGGAAGCACACGGTGCAAGCTGCCATCTTAATGGGGGGCTACAAACACCCAGAGACTGGCCACACAGGTCTTAGAGTATTTTTTTTTTGTTGTAGTAACAGTTTTACGGCACTTGCAACACAATAAGGTCATAAAAGTGCCGGAGAACAGATGTGTTACTAGAGAGTAGCACGCACAAAAAAGGCGGAGAGACTTTGATGAGGAAGAAGGAGAAAGCAAACCACACCAGAGCACCCCCTAACCTCCCATTTCCAGTTTTTTAAGACAATTACCGAAACTTGGGGAATGTGGGGGGGGGGGGAGAAGGAAAGAAGGACAAACGAGCAAGCCGGATCAGGATTTGAACCAGGGACCTTACAGTTGCTTAAAAAAACATCTAATCATCAAACTACCAATGGGAATCACTACACACCAGGGGTGTATCCTTTATGAAATGTGAGCTGTGCTGACAAAATGAGTTACTTCTCACAATCAACAAATGGAGATATCCGACAAAAATCGACACTACTGTCAAATTTGTAGATTTTCTATTTATGCCATATTCTTTACGTATGATAAGCCTTTTATTATTTCATACCTATAAATTGCAAAAACCTCACCTTTAACACATTACACCCTGAGGGCCTGGACGGGAAGTCCATTGTTAGATCCTAAGCAAGGGGAAAGAACCCACCTCCCGTGAATACAAGCCTTTAAAAAACACATTTTAAAAATACTAAACAAATTCCAAAAATCCTGAAAAAATAAAAGTTAAAAAGAAAACTGAATGTAGTTTCAGAAAAATATAA
>NW_004798188.1:232297-233351 GCF_000002075.1 Aplysia californica | reverse complement strand
TCTATCTATCTATCTATCTAATCTATATCTATCTATCTATCTATCTAATCTATATCTATCTATCTATCTATCTATCTATCTAATCTATATCTATCTATCCACCTATCTATCTATCTATCTAATCTATATCTATCTATCCACCTATCTATCTATCTATCTATCTAATCTATATCTATCTATCTATCTATCTATCTATCTAATCTATATCTATCTATCCACCTATCTATCTATCTATCTAATCTATATCTATCTATCCACCTATCTATCTATCTATATAATCTATATCTATCTATCCACCTATCTATCTATCTATCTATCTATCTATCTATCTATCTATCTATCCATCTATCTAATCTATATCTATCTATCCACCTATCCACCTATCTATCTATCTATCCGTCTATCTATCTATCTAATCTATATCTATCTATCCACCTATCTATCTATCTATATCTATCTATCTATCCATCTATCTACCTATCTTTCTATCTATCTAATCTATATCTATCTATCCACCTGTCTATCTATCTATCTAATCTATATCTATCTATCCACCTATCTATCTATCTATCTAATCTATATCTATCTATCTATCCATCTATCTACCTATCTTTCTATCCAATATATACTAGAATATTTATATATAAAAGTGCTGAAGATTTGACATATTACTAGAAAGTAACATACAACATAAAAAAGGAGGAGTTTTAGTTTTAATAAGAACTTTACAGAACTTGCAACACAATAAGGTCATAGAAGTGCCGAAGATTAGAGGTGTTACAAGAGAGTAACAAACACAAAAAAGAAAGAGAGGAGAAAAGGACGATAGATGTTTGACATAGGGTTGGGGCGAGCGGACGGACGGGTTCGTTACTCGCAGACTCAGTCAGAGCGAACGGGTAACGGACGGCCATGAGAGCGAACTGCGAACCTCAAGACAGTTCGTTTTTTTGGGTCCGCTCCACAATTTGACTCTCTCAGCGAGCGGACTGCGGACCTCAAGCCTCAAGTCAGTTCGTTTTTTTGGATCCGCTCCACAATTTTATTCACTGGG
>NW_004798188.1:230210-231755 GCF_000002075.1 Aplysia californica | reverse complement strand
TCCGATGTGTAGCGAGTAGCGAGTAGCGAACTACTCTTCACAAACGGACGGTTCGTTACCCGTCCGCTCATTTGCGGGTAGTGCCAGCGGGTAGTTCGTTACTCGCGGACGCTAATTTTGCGAGCCCGATCCAACCCTAGTTTGACAGGAAAGAAGGAGCAAATCATCCGCTTTGACAAATCAGATTCTGTAAACTCCTTCAGGAAAAAAACAACAAACATAAAACAACCCCCAACAAATCCCATTTCCATTCTCAAATACATCTACCCTGAGCTGGAGACAAACAAACCAACAAACAAACAGACAGACAAACCAACAGACAGACCCACCTATCGGACAAGCCCTCGTTCTTGATGTAGTTGGACAGTTTCTCCTTCATCTCGGCCGACTTTGTCTTCACCACCCCCGACAGCTTACCCAGCAGGTCTTTGGAGAACTGGGGACGGACAGACGGACACACAGATAGACGGACGGACAACTGAAGAGACAGTTTTGTTTGGGTAAAGAAAAAAATGGTTGTACGGTGCTTGCAACTGCATAAGACCACATTTGTTTTAGTAATTTTGTGTTTTAGTAGAAGTTTTACGGCGCTCGCAACTGCATAAGGTCATATGAGCACCAAGGGTGGATGTCAACAGAGAAGTCCTTACAGGGAATCAGACTTACTCTGCTCACCTCTCTAGCTTCAACAGTACAAAGTCTGCTTCGACTATCAAGGCACCCCGGAAATAGCGGGTCATAGGAGAGTGACAAACATACAAAAGAAGTAGAGGAAAATGACGATAGTAAGGATCAGGAAAGAAAAGCAGCAGTTCCCTGTTGTAGATCAGGCACAGTTATGAGCATGACATTGATGAATCAGCCCATTTACAATTCTACTGTGCATAAGAACTCGAAAGGTTAATGTCAGTAGCACCGCCCAGGGGGTAGTCTGAGGACAAACAGACAGACAGACAGACGGACAACTGTAGAGACATTTTTGTTTGGGGAAAAAAAAAAATATGAGGCAGCGTGGTGAAATCAAGCGCTCGTCAAAATAATGAAATCCAAGAAATCGACATTTTTCGGCCAGTCAGGAAATTTTTGTTTTCCAATTTGTATTTTTTGGTTCAACACCTTGAATGTCCGTCAAAAACATTCTGAGTGGTCGATCTTATGGACAAATGTTGATTAATGGCACGAAAAATGTAAATTTGCCGTTTCAAGGACTCTTGAGCTATGGAAGTCAACAAACTTTGGCAGCCATTTTCTCGCTAATTTTACTTCTGAAACCAAGCGACCCCCTCCTCCTTCAATCGCAAATAGCTTGACTTCTATTCAAGATAAATGGATACTTTTTTCATCAAAAGCGCGACAAATGAACAACGTTTAAGATGATACCAACAACTCCATATGCCCATCAATAGACGAGTGCCTGATTCCAGCACGTCGTGTCACCACGTATGGTTGTACGGTGCTGGCAACGGCATAAGACCGTATGAGTGGTGGGCAAGACACACGTTGATTGTTTTGACATATATTCAGGATACATATGAACAGTTGGGG
>NW_004798188.1:228895-230110 GCF_000002075.1 Aplysia californica | reverse complement strand
CTCTTGTGACCTAGAGGGGGAAGGGTTCACACAGTTAGGTAGTTATGTATTAGAACCTGCCACCACAAAACGTAACAAAATTTTTTAAACGAAAGCTACGACAGAATCACTCACGTATTTCATGGGACTCGTCTCCTCCCCTTGTCCTCCTCCTCCCACTCTTTTCTCCGTGCCTCCTCCCCCTCCTCCTCCTCCCCGGCTATTAATAGCGCGGCCCGGCTCGGCCCCGTTGTGTGTCACGACCTGCGACCAGTCGGCCACGCCGCTCTCTGTGGTGGCTCGGAGGATGTTGTGAATGGCTGGGGATAGACAGAGACAGAGTTTAGTTATTTTAGTAGGGTTTTACGGCGCTTGCAACACAATAAGGTCACATGAACCGCTCTCTGTGTTGGCTCGGAGGATGTTGTGAATGGTTGGGGACAGGGAGAGAGAGAGAGAGAGAGACGTTGGTTTTTTTAGTAAGGTTTAATTGCGCTTTCAACAGCATAAGGTCATACGATCGCCAACGGTTAACAGAGAAGTCCAAACGGGGAATCTGTTTTAGTTTTAATAAAAGTTTTATGGCACTTGCAACTCAATAAGGTCATATGAGCGCCACAAGATTAGAGGTGTAAGAGGAGAGTTACAAACATAAAAAAGATGAAGGGGAGATAAGGACGATAGATGTTTGATAGGAAAGAAGAAGCAAACCACACCAGAGCACCCGCCTCTGTGGAGGCTCTAAGAATGTTGTGGATGATTGGACACAGAGACAGAGAGAGCTTAGTTTTTTTTGTAAGAGTTTTATGGCATTTGCAACACAATTAGGTCATATAAGTGCCGAAGATTAGAGGTCTCATAAGAGAGTAACAAACACAAAAAATTGTTGCTCATATGACCTTATGCAGTTGCGAGCGCCATAAAAACTCTACTAAAACGAAACTAAAAACACAAAAAAGAAGGAGGGGAGATAAAGACGATAGATGTTTGATAGGGAAGAAGGAGGGGAGATAAAGACGATAGATGTTTGATAGGAAAGAAGGAGGGGAGATAAAGACGATAGATGTTTGATAGGGAAGAACATCACCACCACCACTACCACTACAACAACACCACCACCACCACCACCACCACAACAACACCACCACTACAACAACACCACCACCACAACACCACCACCACCACAACAACAACACCACCACCACCACTACAACAACACCACCACCACTACAACAA
>NW_004798188.1:225434-227106 GCF_000002075.1 Aplysia californica | reverse complement strand
CACACACACACACATACACACACAAACAACAAACACACACACACACATACACACACAAACAACAAACACACACACACACATACACACACAAACAACAAACACACACACACACACACATACACACACAACAAACACGCACAAACATACCGATGATTTCCTCTTTGGTTTGATCTTTACTCTCCAGAATTGTGTCTCTGAAACAAACGAAGGAAGGAAGGAAGGAAGGAAGACGGTAAGTTTAGCTTGGTAAGATTTTTACGGCACTTGCAACACAATAAGGTCATATAAGTGCCGAAGATTAGAGGTGTTACAAGAGAGTAACAAACCCAAAAAAGAAGGAGGAGAGATAAGGACGATAGATGTTTGATAGGAAAGAAGGAGCAAACCACACCAGAGCTCCGCCAACCACCCATGAAGAGAGTGATGAGAAATAGTCCTGACATAGTCATCACAGAGCCACAGACCGGAAACAGATATCAGCAATTTTGATGCACGCCGTTTATTTTTTAGCTCAGAAGTTTTAAAAAAACCCAAAAAAACAATAAAGGTGAGGAGTGCTGATGAAATGCTTTATTTTCTTGCAATCTGCCACAGGAACTATCCGCCGAAAATTCAAAGATCTCAAACTGGCAGATTTTTAACAAATGCTACTTTTTATTTTTCATCTAGCATGCCTCGTACTGTTTCATACTTCCTTTGTTTTTAGAGGTACATATCTGCCGCTGCGTGATCTGACAATTTACGTGGAAAGGGGGTGCGATGGTTCGTTTATAATGCTTGTTATCTTTTTTAGACGTGTGGTGTTATACATTTCATCAATTCTAATAAAATCATATCCAGAGATCTTGCTGGCTTTCTTAATGGTTCTGTAAAATTGTTCTTTATCTTTCACCTTACAATTCCCACCCCAGCAGCAAATACAAAATAATAGCACACTTTCAATCATAGAATGGTAAAAAAGGGACATAATCTTATTGTCAACACGGAAACTTTTTAATTTCCTTAAAAGAAACATTCTTTGATTTCCTTTTTTATGCACAAGAGCAGCGTGGGGATGCCAGTCAAGTTTGTTATCAATTGTTTCGCCACTAGGCCAGCGACGCCACATAAAGCGCGTGCCAGATAAACCGCGCAGCACAGAGGGGTGACTTACCTGGCGTTGACCAGAATGACGAGCGCCATAAAGAGCTGTAGGAAGGGGTCGGCGTGTTGAAAGATGACGTCCCACATGCTGAGACAGACGTTCAGGTCACACACACCGCCAAATACACTGTTCACCTGGGGGGGTGGGGGGGGTACGACAAAACGAGACTAAAACGGTCGCTTTGAAAGACAAGCGGGCCAATCCAGATTTCGGCGGTTTCCAGAAATCTTGAGCTACACCAAAAGTGGGCATTGCCCTACCTATAGGAGAAGTTTTTTTGTTTAAATAGAGGTTGTACAGCCCTCGCAACTGCATAAGGTCATTTGAGCACCACAAGATTAGAGGTGTTACAAGAGAGTAACAAACATAAAAAAGAAGAAGGGGAGATAAGGACGATAGATGTTTGATAGGAAAGAAGGAGCAAACCACACCAGAGCACCCACCAACCACCCACAACAACTCTTTGGTACTATCATGTCCAAATAAAATTTTAGTAAGAGCTTTTAGTTTTAGTAAGGTTCTGCAGGG
>NW_004798188.1:221372-223978 GCF_000002075.1 Aplysia californica | reverse complement strand
GACAAGGGCGAAAAATCTCGGAGGGCCCGTGTGCAAGTTGCGCACGTTAAAGATCCCTTGGTGGTCTAAAATCGATAAGAGTAGGCTTCGGCCGCCACCTGGACAAAATTCAAAATTTCCTACCAACTGAA
Source organism: Aplysia californica (assembly GCF_000002075.1). NCBI lineage: Eukaryota > Metazoa > Mollusca > Gastropoda > Aplysiida > Aplysiidae > Aplysia > Aplysia californica. The sequence goes on along the minus strand of NW_004798188.1, from coordinate 223,847 downwards.
AATATTAGGTGTGTCCTGCGCGCTCATATGACCTTATGCAGTTGCGAGCGCCATAAAACACTTTACACAAACAAAAAGAGAATATGAAGATAGCTTTATCAGGCCATGAGAATATTGAGTTATTTAGGTCAAAACAATTTGGAGAGATAACTTAATGAGGTCAAAATGATTTGGGTCAGCTGGATTAGTGTTGAATTCTGTCGTCAACGGGAATTGTTGTACCGGTAAATCAGAAAAATGATTATGGTCAATATCTTGTAGTTTTAGTCAGAGTTTTAAGGCACTAGCATCACAATAAGGTCATATAAGAGCCGAAGATTATAGAGGAGTTACAAGAGAGTAACAAACATAAAAAAAGAGTTCCCCACGCCGTATGGATACGATAGTAAAACACAATGTACGGATAGGGTTAAGTGGCGGCTCAGAGTTCCCCACGTCGTATGGATACGATAGTAAAACACGACGTACGGATGGGTTACCAGAGACTTACTTGGGGATAAATTTGTTCAACACGGCGTAGAAACAGTTGTAGATCTCGGAGCGGCCCATCTTGGCGGCCAGCAGCACCTGTAGGATGTCCAGCCAGCCGTTGTCCGAAGTGTACTTGACGCCCCGCGACTTGCAGTAGAAGGTGATGATGGACTCAAGGTCACTGACCACCGACACTTTGTCTTCTTCGTCGTTGCCCAGACGGTCTGAAATTAATGGTTAGTTTTTAGTAAGAGCTTTACTTACGGCGCTTGCGACTGCATAAGGTCGCTCTGACCTTTGAAATTTAAAAAATCCTCACAAATGCAGGCTCCTCTTTTTCGAAGCCAAAGTGGTCTAAAAAAAAACAACCCAAACTAATTTCCCTATAATAATATAATATAATAATAGTAATAATAACAACAATAATAATACTACTAGACTTACACATCCCTAGTTTATAAATAGACGTGGGCTTACCGACAAGAGCGGCGCAGTCGCTGCGGACCTGGCTCTGGTTGTCCATGTCGTAGAGACCGTCGAAGGCCGAGAGAGAGTCCTTGCCCACCGTGCCCAGACATATCTGAGAGAGAGGGGGGAGGGAGGGGAGGAAAGGGGGGGGAGGGGGAGGACGGGGAGGAAAGGGGGAAGGGGGAGGAGGGGAGGAAAAGGGGAAGGAAAGGGGGGAGGGGGGAGGAGGAAAGTGGGGGCGGGGGGCCAGACACAAATTGTTCGGGGCCAGACACAAATTGTTCGGGGCCAGACACAAATTGTTCAGTTCTGGAAGGAAGACCATTGACGGCACTTGCACCACAATTACATCGTATAAAAGACGAAGACTGGGGGTATTCGTAGAGAATAGAGATATTTGACAGGAAAGAAGGACTCACAACTGTATATATCTGTTCAACTGTTGGTTGACTACCCTTGTGAAGACATCCCACTCAACAACACTCAACAACACTCAACAACTTCAACAACATTCAACAACATTCAACAACACTCAAACAATAAACCACCAATCAAGCAAAGAGGAAGTTACGAGTCCACAAGCTTTTAACTCATTCAGAGCTAAGCGCTCCAGCACTGAACTAATCACAATAATTGCATTTAATTTATATAGCGCATATCCATGCTCAAGAGCTTGCTTTAAGCGCTTTACAACTATTATTACCCCAGCAGACCCTCTGAGAACACTCAGAAACATTCTCGGCTTCCGCAGAAGCTTACAGTGCAAGCTGCGGATTTCACGCGCTCAAACACTATCAAACTGACAAGATCGTTCACTGTCTATAGCCGGCTACCCATTTCCACCTGCGTGAAGTCCTTTCCCAAGGACACAAAGTCGGGCCCTCTGACGGGATTCGAACCCACAACCTTACGGTTGCGAGTCCGAGAGCCTAACCACAAGGCCACCGACGCCACTCCCGTCATATACTGGCCAGTTTTGTTACGGCAACGTGAAATTAGGTCTACCCAGGGGAGTCAATCCAAACTAGAGGGCTCATTGGCTCCTATTCAGGCAGAAAAAATGCGTCACGACACGGTTGAATCAAGCGCTCGTCAATTTTGGGGCATATGGAGCTATTTGTATTGTCTTAAAGCTAGTTCTTTTGTCTTGCTTTCAAGAAAAAAATTGACCGTCTGATCTATCTTCAACAGAAGCAAAGATATACTTGATAGAAGTAGGAGAAGGTTACCTGGTTTCAGAGGTGAAATTAGCGAAAAAATGCTGGCCAAATCAGGTGAACACCATAGCGAGAGAGTCCTTCATTGCAAACTGTAAATTTACATTTTTGTGTGCTTTTATTCACCGTTAATCAGCAAAACCCACGTGGAATTTGTTTTTAAATGGACAAAAAAGGTGTTCGGTCAAAAAACAAAAATTCGATAAAAAATTGCCATCACGGACAGAAAAATGCTTGTTTCATCGATTTCATTATTTTGACGAGCGCCTGATTTCACAACGATGCCTCTGTGAGGAAGCGTGGTGGAACCAGGCTCTCG
>NW_004798188.1:216909-218772 GCF_000002075.1 Aplysia californica | reverse complement strand
GGTTCCCCCCCCCCCCCAGATCAATATGAAGGCGATGATAATGTAATTTTTAACTTTTTAAAAATGGAACTCAGTCTCAAACTGATGAAGAATTAAAGGGGAACTCAGTGCTGGGTGATCCCCAAAAAATTCTTTCAGATCACTTAAAACACTTTTTTTGCGTGTTTTCTTTTCTTTTTTTTAGGAAAGGGTGTGGGGGGGCGCTTTACTGCGCCTGCGACAGCATAGGTCTCATATGAACAGGCGGGGCACATTAAACTTTTTCAGTTTGGTAAGAATTTTTAATTTTGCCCAGGTGGGGGCCAAAGCTTAGCCTACTCTTTTGATTTTAAGAACACCAAGGGATCCTTAACTTGCGCAACTTACGGGACCTCCAAGATTTTTCGCCCTTATCCGAGAAGGCTATGTGTTAGATCTTACTTACCATAAGATCAGGTGACTGAAAGACAGCAGTCAGAATAGTCAGATAGAAGGGGCCAATGAGTGGCAGTAGTACAAATGTAGTAGTAGTAGTAGTAAAGGCTGCAGAAAGAGCCAGGAGCCCCAGATGCACCAGAGGAGGAGTCAAAACTACAAAAGGGGTGTGTGAGTGGGGGGGGGGGGGGGAGGGCAGAAAGTGAGGAGGAAAAACAGACGACAGAACTTAGAGCTGGGCGGTGAAAAGAGAAAACTTTAGAGAAGAAAAATGTCTGTCACAGTCATGTTTCAAACCTATTGAATGAGAGGCAAACACTGTAACCCAGGCTCTAAACTCTATATACCACGATCAGAGCCCCCAGAAAAACGTGTTTTATTCGCTAGCTATAGATCTAGTAAGGTTTAACAATGTTTCGTCCTCCTGCCCATGCACTGGCATGACGTGACGAACTAGGCTAATCGACTGCACTGTCGCCTGTGCTGTGAAGAAGTAGAGGAAGGAGTGTAGTGGAGGCAAACATTATACATGTAATAGGTCTATGCTATGATAATAAGGCCCAAGGATAGATCTAGGTCTATCTAGATCTAGATCTGGTCCTAGTAGACCCACTGCATTAATGAGGCCCTTACTTCTAGACCTAGATCTAGATCTAGATCTAGACTCTAGATCTAGATCTAGATCTAGATTTAGTACTAATTGACCGGGACACTGATACTAGATCTTCAGTCTATTATCTAATTTACAGCTAGATATCTAGATATCTATATCTATATCTAGAATCTAGATCTAGATATCTATATCTCTAGGATTCTAGGTCTAGAGTCGAGGTATTCTAGATCTAGATATCTATATCTCTAGGATTCTAGGTCTAGAGTCGAGGTATTCTAGATCTAGATATCTATATCTCTAGGATTCTAGGTCTAGAGTCGAGGTATTCTAGATCTAGATATCTATATCTCTAGGATTCTAGGTCTAGAGTCGAGGTATTCTAGATCTAGATATCTATATCTCTAGGATTCTAGGTCTAGAGTCGAGGTATTCTAGATCTAGATATCTATATCTCTAGGATTCTAGGTCTAGAGTCGAGGTATTCTAGATCTAGATATCTATATCTCTGGGATTCTAGGTCTAGAGTCGAGGTATTCTAGATCTAGATATCTATATCTCTGGGATTCTAGGTCTAGAGTCGAGGTATTCTAGATCTAGATATCTATATCTCTAGGATTCTAGGTCTAGAGTCGAGGTATTCTAGATCTAGATATCTATATCTCTGGGATTCTAGGTCTAGAGTCGAGGTATTCTAGTCTAGATCTAGTTAGGCCTACACAAGAGAAAAACGATATTAAGTACGGTTAATGAAAACGAAGTGACTATTTCTCCGAACGTTCGGAGAAATAGTGCCGATCTTTATTTCTCCGAACGGTTTCCGGCTTCCGCTCTGGTCG
>NW_004798188.1:211147-216809 GCF_000002075.1 Aplysia californica | reverse complement strand
AAACATACACACATACCCACACACATATACAAACATACACACATACCGACACACATATACAAACATACACACATATCCACACACATATACAAACATACACACATACCCACACACATATACAAACATACACACATACCCACACACATAAACAAACATACACACATACCAACACACATATACAAACATACACACATACCCACACACATATACAAACATACACACATACCGACACACATATACAAACATACACACATATACAAACATACACACATACCTACACACATATACAAATATCCACACATATGTACAAGGTACAAACCGTCCCACACACATACATATCCACACAGATATGTACAAGGTACAAACCGTCCCACACACTTACATATCCACACAGATATGTACAAGGTACAAACCGGCCCACACACATACATATCCACACAGATATGTACCACATACATATCCACACAGATATGTACAAGGTACAAACCGGCCCACACACAATATGTGACAATATTCTGTTATACGTATATTCTACACACATGTATATATATACACAGACGAGCAAGCAGCTAGTGTTGACATGCCACAACCCCGTGACCGGACCAATATGGCCAGGTTTTGCCCTGTCGCTGAAGTCGACCTAACCCACCGGTCATCTGGTACCTGTGCTAGAAATTGTAGAAATTATGCACAAGCACAGAGCTAGAAACAGTTCAAAAGCATAGCGCTACAAAAAGTTTATATTGCTCTGTGCTACAGTTTAAAAGCACTGTGTTAGAAATAGTTTAAAAGCACTGTGCTATAAATAGTTTCAAATAAAAGCACTGTGCTATAAATAGTTTCAAATAAAAGCACTGTGCTATAAACAGTTTCAAATAAAAGCACCATGCTATAAATAGTTTCAAATAAAAGCACTGTGCTATAAACAGTTTCAAATAAAAGCACAGTGCTATAAACAGTTTCAAATAAAAGCACCGTGCTATAAACAGTTTCAAATAAAAGCACCGGGCTATAAACAGTTTCAAATAAAAGCACTGTGCTATAAACAGTTTCAAATAAAAGCACTGTGCTATAAACAGATTCAAATAAAAGCACCATGCTCTAGTTTCAAATAAAAGCACTGTGAAAAAATGGTGAAATGGTATGGGTTTAACGCCCCAATCAACACAATCAGGTTATTTAAGAGGCGGGACCTCCGAGTTTAACGTCCGTCTCCGATAGGACCGAGCCAAGTGGGAAGTTTGTGTAAAGTGCCTTTCGCAAGGACACAATGTCGGACCGAGCTGAGGCTCGAACCCGCGAACCCACAATCTCACGATTACGAGTCCGGTAGCCTTACCACTAGGCTACCGATGCCACGTGCTATACATAGATTCAAATAAAAGCTGTAGTTTCCAATAAAAGCACTGTGCTATAAAAAGATTCAAATAAAAGGTGCTATAAATTGTTTCAAATAAAAGCACTGTGCTATAAATAGTTTCCAATAAAAGCACTGTGCTATAAATAGTTTCCAATAAAAGCACTGTGCTGTAAGTTGTACACAAGATTGGCGTGCGAGTCGTACCCAACGCTTGTGTGTGAAGAAAATGTCAAGTCATTAGGTACTCGGTCAGGGCATATCATCACTGATATATATATATATATCAGGTACACAATATATCATCACTGATATATATATATATATCAGGTACACAGAAAATATATGATCACTGATATATATATATATATATATATATATGTATATATCAGGTACACAGAATATATCATCACTGATATATATATATATATATATATATATATATATATATATATATATATATATATATATGTATATATCAGGTACACAGAATATATCATCACTGATATATATATATCAGGTACACAGAATATATGATCACTGATATATATATATATATAATATCTCAGGTACACAGAATATATCATCACTGATATATATATCAGGTACATAGAATATATCATCACTGATATATATATATATCAGGTACACAGAGTATATCATCACTGATATATGGTACACAGAATATATCATCACTGATATATATATATATATATATATCAGGTACACAGAATATATCATCACCGATATATATATATATATATATATCAGGTACACAGAATATATCATCACTGATATATATATATATATATATATATATATATATATATATATATATCAGGTACACAGAATATATAATCACTGATATATACATTTTCTAGTGCAGCAGTCGGTTCATGTGGTCCAAAAGTGAGTCTGACAGAGCGGACGGAGCCTGTATCCAAATGTCTGTCTGTACCCAAATGTCTGTCTGTACCCAAATGTCTGTCTGTATCCAAATGTCTGTCTGTACCCAAATGTCTGTCTGTCTGTATCCAAATGTCTGTCTGTATCCAAATGTCTGTCTGTACCCAAATGTCTGTCTGTCTGTACCCAAATGTCTGTCCGTATCCAAATGTCTGTCTGTACCCAAATGTATGGGTGGGGGTGGGTGCTCTGTTCATTTTGGTTCACTCGAACATCTTTCTTTCTACCACAATGAAAGTGAAAGTGACTGCACCCAAGTCTCGCAGCACCTACGGCAGTTTACACTATATATATATATATATATATATATATATATATATATGCAACCTGGAGATGAGATATTTCAACATGAGATATAACAATGAAGGTGTCGGCTTGGTATTGAATACATCAGCAACACACAAATCCTCAGTTCACAAAACATGCACACACTCTCTCTCTCTCTCTACAAAACGTGCATACACACACTCTCTCTCTCTCTACAAAATGTGCACACACACTCTCTTTCTCTCTCTACAAAACGTGCACACACTCTCTCTACAAAATGTGCACACTCTCTCTCTCCACAAAATGTGCACACTCTCTCTCTCTCTCTCTCTCTCCACAAAACGGGCACACTCTCTCTCTCGTACACTCTCTCTCTCCACAGCGAGCTGACTGACTTTTTATCCCGACTGCTGCCAGGCAGACAGTCCACTCAGTGAATAGAACAGCCAGTCCACTCAGTAAATAGAACAGCCAGTCCACTCAGTGAATTGAACAGCCAGTCCACTCAGTGAATAGAACGGCCAGTCCACTCAGTGAATAGAACGGCCAGTCCACTCAGTGAATAGAACGGCCAGTCCACTCAGTGAATAGAACAGCCAGTCCACTCAGTGAATAGAACAGCCAGTCCCCTCAGGGAATAGAACAGCCAGTCCCCTCAGGGAATAGAACAGCCAGTCCCCTCAGGGAATAGAACAGCCAGTCCACTCAGTGAATAGAACAGCCCGGCTGACAGGTCTCCTCAGGGAATAGAACAGCCCGGCTGACAGGTCCCCTCAGGGAATAGAACAGCCCGGCTGACAGGTCCCCTCAGGGAATAGAACAGCCCGGCTGACAGGTCCCCTCAGGGAATAGAACAGCTCGGCTGACAGGTCCCCTCTGTGACTGAGAGGAGTCCAGGAGAACCCACCACAACACAAGCTCCGCCCACACACTGGCCTGCTCACAGAGACGTCCAGTGAGGTAATCATGTCACCAGCTACGACAAAACGGCCGCTTGCCTCCATAGGATTGAAAAGCCCCACTTTCCACGCGAGGAGCACGGTTCTAGATGTCCTTGAAACAAGCACAAACAGTAGTCGTTGTACCGGCACCAGGCACAATTGTGAGTGTATAGATTCTCCAGGTGTATGTAGCCTCCAGGTGTATGTAGCACAATTGTGAGTGTATAAACTCTCCAGGTGTATGTAGCACAATTGTGAGTGTATAGATTCTCCAGGTGTATGTAGCACAATTGTGAGTGTATAAACTCTCCAGGTGTATGTAGCACAATTGTGAGTGTATAGATTCTCCAGGTGTATGTAGCACAATTGTGAGTGTATAGATTCTCCAGGTGTATGTAGCACAATTGTGTGTGTATAGATTCTCCAGGTGTATGTAGCACAATTGTGTGTGTATAGATTCTCCAGGTGTATGTAGCCTCCAGGTGTATGTAGCCTCCAGGTGTACGTGGCAGCTAGATGTACTTGAAACACTTGGTCTTGTCGTGGGAGATGCGTGTTTTGAAGAGCACCGAGTCGACGCGGTACTGCGTGTAGAGCAGCGGCATGTAGCCGTAGACCTGGGAGAAGAAGTTGATGCAGCGGTGGCGCTCCTCGAAGTGGCTCGAGTTGCTGGAGAGAGTGGACGGGCAGCCGGGGCAGCGGAACGTCCACCGCGAGGTCACCTGGGGGGTCAACGGGTCAAAGGGGAGAGGTTAGTGTGGGATTTAGTTCTTAAAATAATGTAGTGTTTTTTACGTCCCCCTCAACACAATTTAGATCATTTAGGAGGTGGGGAGGGATACAGTATCCCAGCAGACAGACCCGGGCTGAGAGGGATACAGTATCCCAGCAGACAGACCCGGGCTGAGAGGGATACAGTATCCCAGCAGACAGACCCGGGCTGAGAGGGATACAGTATCCTAGCAGACAGACCAGGGCTGAGAGGGATACAGTATCCCAGCAGACAGACCCGGGCTGAGAGGGATACAGTATCCCAGCAGACAGACCCGGGCTGAGAGGGATACAGTATCCCAGCAGACAGACCCGGGCTGAGAGGGATACAGTATCCCAGCAGACAGACCTGGGCTGAGAGGGATACAACATCCCAGCAGTCAGACCTGGGCTGAGAGGGATACAGTATCCCAGCAGACAGACCCGGGCTGAGAAGGATACAGTATCCCAGCAGACAGACCAGGGCTGAGAGGGATACAACATCCCAACAGACAGACCCAGGGCTGAGAGGGATACAGTATCCGCGTAATGTCTCAGTGGTAGTGGACGTCTAATGTCTCGGTGGTAGTGGACGTCTAACGTCTCAGTGGTAGTGGACGTCTAACGTCTCAGTGGTAGTGGACGTCTAACGTCTCAGTGGTGTGGACGAACAGTCTAGATCTAGCACACACGTGACATATTTTGGACTCCGAGTCTTCTCCCTTTTCTCACCCCCCAGTTCCTCCCATGCGAGTCATAGTTGCCAATAAACTGCAAATCTTTGGAAAAAAGTGAATTTTTTTGCCCTTTTAAGGTCATTTCGATGTTTACGTTTTACGAGAGCACTTAGCCGCCCACAAGCCTTGATCTACGTTAATCGATCACTTGTAAGCCTAGCAGTAAAGAACTGCTAGCAATTTTGGTACAGATATGCGTGTCTTTTATTCCTGAATACGAATCTTGGCAGTGATTGTTGCTAAAACTGCGTACAGAAGAATTAGAGCCAGGTTATTAGCATGGCGTACACGTAACGTCATAAAGGCAACCAGGATCGGCACCTTTTGCCAACTTCCGTGGTGTACACGACACGGCACAGCGCTAAACATTACACACTTTCCTGACGTACCAGGTACGCCATAAGAAGGGGGGTAATATTCTTAGATTTACTATTACTATTTTTATTTTCATTATTATTATTATCTCTATTATTATTATTATTATCATCATTATTATCATGCTAATTCTCCTTGTTACCTTGACGGGCGGTTTGCGGGTGATGTGAGCGACCAGGAAGTTCATGGCGATGTCCTCACAGTTCATGTATTCGTCCACTTTGTCTCGGATGGCTTGAGGCATCACATAGCTGTACTGGTACGCGTAA
>NW_004798188.1:208138-210023 GCF_000002075.1 Aplysia californica | reverse complement strand
CTGACCCCGGCGCCCCGCGGCGCAAGCCCGCAGGCGACGTACGTGGGTCATCGATCGATAAGAGCCCTCTTTCGGTTAACCCCGCAGGACTAGAGTTAAAAACAAGAATCAGGAAACGACAAATGCAGTTTTTGGGACACCTGAATAGACATAAGGGTCTTGAACATCTAGCTCTCTCACTGGCAAAATTGAAGGCAAGCGAGGCAGGGGTAGGCCTAGAACAACATACTTAGGTAACCTAAACAAATGGGTAACAGGGAAAGATTAGGGAAACGTAGCTTTTTTGAGAGCACCGAGCAAAGGAATGAATGGAAAACCATGATCGTCGATATCTGTCACAGATCTCTGGCACTGGATGATAATGATGAATGCAAACACCCCCACCTTTTGGCAAAGGCCGTCAATTGAGTGGTGGTAGGTGTTACAGTGGGTTGATAACTCATCATCAACGCAAATCAACAAACATCCCCACTCCCACCCACTGGCAACAATTTGAACAATAAAGTAATAAAGTCATTATGTATTCTACATGATAGGTCAAATACATTTTTTTAAACATTATCTACTAGGGACAAAATTATCGAGCACCTACACAACAACTAAATCTAGATCTAGATATATCTAGATCTGCACATCAATTGCCACTGACTTTGACGAAGTCCACTTTTCTGCGTCACGCGAGTAGAGAACTTGGTTGTTGTGAAGTGAGTAAAGTAGAATCAAGAATCGAAAAGACACCGTCGGGACGGAGACTTTGAGAGAATTTGAAAGAATGAAGAGAAAGTTCAGAGTTGCAAACAGTATTTCCCTTGCTCAAGATGGCATTCTTACAACACTGGCCAAAATGTAAAGTAAAATCAAAACTTACCAGCTGGTATCGTCCTCCAGTTCCAACCCACTGAGGTCTAAATTGTCCAAATCTACTCCACCATCGGCCATCTTGAACCATTGACGTGTTTATCAAAAACAAAACTGTTGGTGTTGTCGTAAAAGTAATCGAACACCCAATGTCGCAAACCTTTCGTCTTTCATCCGTGTTGTTCATTATAATAATTAACTATTATTAAAATTAAATATCAACAAAGACTACAATAATAATCACTGTGCTTTTAAGTGCAGCACTGCTGCACGCATTGTATACTGTGCCCTAATTCTTTGATGAAATAATAGTTAGTCATAATTATTTTTACTTTTAATCTCCTTATTGAGGTTACTTAATCTGCAGTGGCGCCATACAATGATGGAAAACCAAAATTATCTCGCGTGAAAATAAATTAAATATATTTCAATTGTATTGTCAGGACTAGCTGCTTTCATGTCAACAAACACCCAGAAGCAGAATAAGTAGGGAAAAAACAACAATGGCGTTTAGTATGTGTAAGCCTATCATCCGTACGTCGTGTTTTACTGTCGTGTCCATACTACGACCTGGGGAACGAAGGCAAAGTCATACAATACAGTGTATGCCTCCCAGGAAGTTGAGATTGTTTCAGAATGCTATCAGGTCTTGTTTAGTTTTAGTAAGGTTTTACGGCGCTTGCAACTGCAATGTCATTTGAGCGTCAAGGCGTGGATGTCAACAGAGATCGAAGTCCAAACAGGGAATCAGACTTACTCTGCTCACCTCTCTAGCCTCAACAGCACAAAGTCTGCTTCGACTATCAAGACACCCCGGAAATAGCAGGTCACAATAGAGTGACAAACATACAAAAGAAGTAGAGAAAAATGACGATAGTAAGGATTAGGAAAGAAAAAACAGCAGTTCCAGCACAGTAAGGTATGAGCATGACATTGATGAATCAGCCCATTTACAATTCTACTGTGGATAAGAACATGTTAATATCCCCCATTTGGAAATGACCTAAAGACACTTCAGTCAGTAGCA
>NW_004798188.1:206558-207785 GCF_000002075.1 Aplysia californica | reverse complement strand
TGTTCGGGGCCTACCCCTGCCTCGCTTGCCCTCAATTTTGCCAATGAGAGCTAGATGTTCAAGACCCTTATGTCTATTCAGGAAAAACTGATCTATTTATTTACGACAGTCAAAATTGGAGACTGTGATGTCTATCTCTTTGGAAAGGTGCATGGAACGAGAACTCTTGTTGGCTCCACTTACCACCCTGTCTCGTAATCAGCAAGTGTGGGTGGTTGGTGGGTGCTCTGGTGTGGTTTGCTCCTTCTTCCCCATCAAACATCTATCGTCCAGATCTGTCCTCCTTCTTCCCTGTGTATGTCACTCTCTTGTAACACTTCTATTCTTTGGCACTTATATCATATGACCTTATTGTGTTGCGAATGCCGTAACACACTCACATAAACAAATCATCAGGAACAAAGAAATGTTGTATTGAACAAAAAGATTTTATTGAGAAAATGTCCAGATCTTGCATACAATGAGTTGAGATGGAGGATGAGAGGAAAATCAATGAACTGTAAAAATGCCACGACATTCGAATGTCTCGCTCACACTTCCATCAGCTGTGAATGGCGGCCAATCGATGGAGAATGTTGAATAGCAAAGTGAAAAGGACACCGCGTTAATGTTTGTAATTTGCATAGATAGACGTGTCTCTTAATGATGTCCTTGGCCCCTTATTGGCATGTTCTCCCATCACTGGCCTTTGCTCTCTTGGCTCTCCGGGATTACGTCAGAGCTCGCAGGCTTGGATATTATATTAAACAATATTATGATGATAATTAACTCTTTCAACCCCATCGGACACTGGGAGAGTCCAGTACTTGTGACAACTGTTTTGTTTTATTTAGTGCTAGTTTTTGCCTGTTTTTCTGAACTATTCGCGAACCAAGTCTTTTAGTAATGACAAAGCCTTTGTTTCCGCTATTTAGAAGTTGGAGGCAAGCTTTTGGGGTTATAATGAGACATAGTGCACCAGGTTTAAGTGACTGTTGAAAAAACTCAAGGAAATGGTGGAAAACACTTAGGGCTTACAGAGTTAATTGCCTTCTTTTGACCACTGTCATAGCTTTGTTTGATCAAACAACGGTATCGTTATCTCGCCTAGAGAAATCTCTTTCTGAATGTGAGACTGAGGTTGCTTTTTGTACCTTCTGTTGTTTCTGTCTGTCTGTCTTTCCCTCTGTTGTTTCTGTCTATCTGTCTTTCCCTCTGTTGTTTCTGTCTATCTGTCTTTCCCTCTGT
>NW_004798188.1:205165-206458 GCF_000002075.1 Aplysia californica | reverse complement strand
AGAGAGAGAGAGAGAGAGAGAGAGAGAGAGAGGAACCTGTGTAAGAAGGCCACCCATTGTCAAGGAGACAAGCGGCCGTATAAGACAGGTGGCCAACATACCCAGGACTGACCCAAATGAACAAGACAAACCGTTTACTTATGAGGTCTCAACTGGAGGTGGTCGCAGGCTTAGGACTGGCGTAAGGCTAGCGAAAATGTTGCTTTTTCTTTTAAAAGGGAGGAGGGGATAGTGAGGTTTTTGTGGGATTTTTTTGTGTTTGATTTGTCAAAATGAAGGTTAGGTTAAAACAAAAAAATGTTTCAGATACGAAAGACCGAGTGCCGTAGTAAAAGAAACAAATGGGTGGCCACAACTCGGCGAACGAGCAACACTTTTGTCGCGAGTTCGTGTTGACTTCCACTGTTCTGGACTGGGTAAACAGTGACCGCTTATCTCACTCACAGTTTGTGCAGGAGTTGTGGGCGGGGCTTAGAGCTTACGGCTGACCACACGCTTCCCTCACCAGCAGCTGAACATATCTTGTCACCAACTGGTCAACTTGGGGAAACAGTGAGAGCGACCTCAGCAACACGATCCGTTCATTCATTGGAGGGACAGACGATAAGCACAGGTGACTATCTATCTACCTAATTATCGATCTATCTATCGATCTATCTATCTATCGATCGATCTACATGGCTTCACTCACCAGTAAACTGCTCCCTGGCTGTGTTCCCACCGAGGGCTATGCTGAAATCTTTCCCGTCTCCACCCGCCCCGCGGTTGATAGGCCGAAAACCAAAACTGGAACCTGAGGAAATACATTGAATAGAATCGTTTTTCCACAACCCCCCATCCCCCCTCCCATTCACACAATTTGCATTCTATTGGGAGGTGGGCTTCCTACCCTAGCAGACAAGGACAACCTGGCAGACAAGGACAACCTGGCAGACAAGGACAACCTGGAAGACAAGGACAACCTGGAAGACAAGGACAACCTGGCAGACAAGGACAACCTGGCAGACAAGGAACAAAACATCACAGCACAAAGATCACAACACTCAACAAAAGTTCTCCCCATTGCGCAATCCATCCAGCAATTTTGGGAAGGGGGAAAAGTACTTCAACTTCTACATGGTATATGGTACTTTTCCTCTAAATGTGTTCTCAAGAAGGAGATATTATAATTTGTCTTTGAGCAGTACCTCCGTCAGTGGAGATAGTATAATTTGTCTTTGAGCAGTACCTCCGTCAGTGGAGATAGTATAATTTGTCTTTGAGCAGTACCTCCGTCAGTGGAGATAGTATAAT
>NW_004798188.1:191951-204377 GCF_000002075.1 Aplysia californica | reverse complement strand
GGGGTGTGTGTGTGTGCGTGTGTACAAGTACTGTGGGCCAACTTTTGCGTCTTCTCTCATCATTCATTGAGTGAGAATAGTTTTGTTACCTTTGAACTTGGCCTCTGATGGCAGGACAGGCTCAAATGGGGTGTAGGGGTAGAGTGTGAAGGGGTCTCCCAGGGAGTTGAACGGGTCCAACACGCTGCTGGTGGAGTAGTTGTGGCGGAAAGCCTCCGAGGGGAACGGTGTCTCGGCGGGGCCCAGCACCTCGTCACTCTCTGGTTCAGGCTCCGGGCCCTCGTACTTGAGTGGGACAAAACCTGGGGGGAAGGCGGTGGGGGCGGGCTCCTCTCTGGCAGTCACGGGGGGTATCTGGAGGCGCGACCTCAGCGTGGCCAGCACAGTGTCAAGGACAGACTCGGTGGAGCTGAGGTAGTTGAGGAAGAAATGTCTGCCTTGTAGGCGCAGGGAGGACACAGCCTCGTCCGGGAATGACTGAAGGAAGAACGGGATTTCTGTGACGCGCGGGGTGGGGAGGACAACTGCCGCAGACTCCCACCGTAAAACTTCTGCAAAGGGAAGTAATCCATGCGAGCCAAGAATGACGGGAATAGCACCGTAGTTGAGGGCCTCGTAGAGGCGGGTCTGAAAGGCCAAGGTCGACTCTAACGAAGCGTTGAGGGGAAGGAGGATGAGGGAAAAAGTGGAGCCAATGGTACGGTCGCGTCGGGCCGAGGCGGAATCACACAGTGACCAGTCGGCCGGAGTGGTCAGAGCACGGCCAAACTGGCCACAGGACAGGTCCACGTCCACACTGCCCTGGTAGCTTACCTGGAAACTTTTCAGCGAGGCCACAATGGCCTGTTCTATGTGGGAGAAGTAGGTCTGAGAGGACAATAGCGAGGAGTCGATGGCGGACAGAGGGCGGCGGCCCGCCACTTTCCCTCCCCTAGGGGAATTGTCTGGGAAGTCGTGAGGCTGGAGTCTGTGGTCGCTGGGCGGGTGCTGTGAGTGGAGGGGAGAGTACTCCCCCAGGTAGGACAGCAGTAGCTTCCTCCTCACCGGGGAGATCTGGGGCAGGTGACGCCACATGCCCTCGCGCACGCTGGGGCCAAAGTTGGGGGGAATGACCAGGTCAAAGCCAGGCCGGTACGCTGTGTCCGTGAAGAAGGGCTGAGCCACCATTGCCCGGCCTGTGGCCACGCCCGTCAGGAGGTCGGCGGTGGCCAGGGAGGAGGCGAGGGTGAGGAGGAGGTGGTTCCTCCCATCCCCCGCCCAGTGGGGCAGACCCAGCAACATGTCCTCCACATCCCCCGCGGACGGGGGGGCTGACCCCGCGCTCGTCTCCCCCAGCACCAGCACAAACAGGCAAGCGCTGGCCGCGTCCTCCGTGCGGTAACTGCTGCGGGACAGGTAACTCAGCACGGCCGAGGCCACGCCCGGCGTCACAGGGTGGCCAGGTAAGGCGTAGCGGTGAGGGTCATAGAGGAACACGGGGAAGCCAGAGACCAGCGAGCAGCGCGAAAAGTCAAAGCAAGACTCCATGCGGCAGTGGTGGGCGGAGCCTGGCATGTCCAGTGGCTCCTGGGGGTCCACGGTGCGCAGGATGCGGTGGGGGGCGCGGATGTTGGGCGCGTGGAGGCGCCGCTCCTCCTGCTCAAAGCGGATGTGTTCTAGCGACACGCGGATCTGACTCACCTCCTTGTTCAACACACCGTGCTCCGCTTTGAGCGCGTCAATCTTGCCAGCGTAGTCTGTGATGTCCGCCTGTAGGTGGAGCCGGCGGTTCTCCAACTGTCGCAGCTCGTTGCTCACCGAGGCTTTGATCCGGCGCAGTTCTTCTATCTCCTGCTGCCGGGAACCCGAGGCTGGCCGCGCGTGGGGGAGCTCCGAGTCAGGGTCGCCAGGTAGGCCATCGATCAGTCTAGTGCGGTGTGGGTCTGGCTGGAAGTCGCCAGCCGTGCTTAGATTGGCCAGGTAATGGTGGATGACGAGAGAAAGCGAGACGGCCAGTGCCAGGAGCAACAGCAGGAACTTGAGCAAGGTCAAGTTGTGCGCCAGGAACTGGCCGCTGCGAGAAGGGACTTTACACATCTTCATCTTTCTCTCCGGGGGCCCTTCTTCTCGATCTTCCCCTTACCACATCCTTCTTCTTCTGTCACTTTCATGAGACATGTTTTCCTTTCTTCACATACTCTGTCTTCTCCTTGTTCCTCTCAGCACATTGTTAGTGTCCAGTGGCAGCACACACAGGGCAGTCAGCCCCCGGGCAGACAGAACCAGCAGTCCAGCATCTCGCTCACCTCTCCCATCAGCTCACAGGGGACTCACCGCCACACCCCCATCAGCTGACAGCCATTCACGGCACCACTCACGGCACAGCGACTCACGGCACAGCGACTCACGGCACAGCCACTCACGGCACAGCCACTCACGGCCACACCCCCATCAGCTGACAGCGACTCAGGGCACAGCGACTCACGGCCACACCCTCACCTGGCAGATGAAAGCACAAACAGTTACAAGGAGGAAAACTTGACTTCTTTTGTTTGCTCAGCTAGACAACCGCACACAGTGGGCACTGTCGGATCAACGTCCCTTTCAACACTCACTGTTGGTGTTTTGTTTAGTAAGAGTATTACAGTACTTGCAACACATCAGGTCAAATAAGGGCTGAACATTAGAGGTGTTACAAGAGAGTAACATTAGAGGTGTTACAAGAGAGTAACATTAGAGGTGTTACAAGAGAGTAACATTAGAGGTGTTACAAGAGAGTAACATTAGAGGGGTTACAAGAGAGTAACATTAGAGGGGTTACAAGAGAGTAACATTAGAGGTGTTACAAGAGAGTAACATTAGAGGTGTTACAAGAGAGTAACATTAGAGGTGTTACAAGAGAGTAACATTAGAGGTGTTACAAGAGAGTAACATACACAAAAAAGGAGGAGAGGTCAGGACGACAAATGTTTGATAAGAAAGAAGGAGCAAACCACACAAGAGCACCAGCCAACCACCCGCTTCAACGCTGTACAATCAAGCACAAACATTCACATGAGAAAAGACAGAAGTGCCCCCCCCCCCCCCACATCTCACGAGTCTGAGTTAAAAGAAGCACGCTTACAGCCACAAACACACAACACAACCACCACAATGCTAATTTTCTGTGAGGAAAGAGACAGACAGAAATGACAAAGGGAAAGAGAAGAAGTAGGACCTACCAGTGGCACCCTCCGACCACCCATTCTCCTCACTGACACCAACACATTTTTTCTTTCTGACTGCAATTCAAAAAATACAATTTCTACTGAAATGTAGTAGGCTACAAATGTATCCATCATGGAAATAAATTTCTTATCCAAATACATGTGCGGCAAAAAGGCACAGTTGTGCATGAAATAGTGATACATAATGTGGGAGCCTGTTAGGCCATTCATGCCTGCCTTGAGCCACTTGCAAAATGCAACCCTAGCTAGGGAACGGGCGTTATTTCATCAGCCAACTCAGCAGTTGCTGCAACAAAAGGTCAAAACCATTGGGGTCACCTGTCATCCGTGGAAATAAAAATTGAGCAAACTTCCACTTACATCCCACTCTAGAACACAGGAGAAAGGTCAGGGGGTCAGAGGTCACATAGTAAACTACAGACAGCATACACTAGCAACAATCAAAAAGAAACAAACCGTCACGAACTTGAATGGAAGGGACTTGTCAGTTCCCATGGTCCAGTAGTAGAGTTACCTAAGGAGACAGAGCGACATTGCCAGTCTCTCACCATGTTGTTGCAACAACGTCTCAGCTAAACAGAGCTCTTTCTTACAATGTCTGAGCTAAACAGAGCTCTTTCTTACAACAACGTCTGAGCTAAACAGAGCTATTTCTTACAACGTCTGAGCTAAACAGAGCTCTTTCTAACAACAACGTCTGAGCTAAACTGAGCTCTTTCTTGCAACAACGTCTAAGCTAAACAGAGCTCTTTCTAACAACGTCTGAGCTAAACATAGCTCTTTCTTACAACAACGTCTGAGCTAAACAGAGCTCTTTCTTACAACAACGTCTGAGCTAAACAGAGCTCTTTCTTACAACGTCTGAGCTAAACAGAGCTCTTTCTTACTATGTCTGAGCTAAACAGAGCTCTTTCTTGCAACGTCTAAGCTAAACACAGAGCTCTTTCTTGCAATGTCTGAGCAAAACAGAGCTCTTTCTTTACCAATCTTAACCCTCCCAGCCCATTAAGTGACCCAAAAAGGGAACATCTTGACAAATTGTTTTCCTCAGCAACAAGGCTAGCCAATGGTGGGAGCTGCCACTGTAGTCTTCATTCATTGTATTAGTCTTTATTAGACATGGGTTCATGAATTCGAAACTTGGTGGCTAAATGGTGTCTACTTACACTTTTACTACCCTTTTATTGTCCGTCGTGACCCAAAAATAGATCAGACATTTAATAAGAAAAAAGGAAGGACATCCGTAACAAGCAGCTACCCCAACACACAATAAAGAAGAGACCTAACCTGAACCCAAACTAAACCCTAACCCTACCCTTACCCTCTATTCTACGCTGTCTCATAGTGGTCGCTCGTTACTGGTCCTTCTGGAAAAAATGTCGAGACCCAAAAGTAGACCAGACGTTATATAGAATCTATATGAAAAAAAATGGAGTCTGCCATTTTAGAGTCATACTATATATTTTGAAGCAAAACTCAATTTTATAATAAAAATCAGTACCTTGTAAGAAAATTAAAACAAACAAAAGACAAACATAAATTGGTTTCTTCAGAGACTATTGAGAATGAAATAGAGGGAAATGAAAAGAGGCAATGGAGAAAAAAGCCCATCATGTGGGCCATACAGTGTAGTATAGATTAATATAAAGGAAGAGACAATGCCGCTTCTGCAACAGGCGCTCGTCAATTTTTAAGCATCATCTGGAGCTAATGGTCATCTTAAAGCTTGTTCATTTGTTTTGCATTCGATGGAAAAACACCCATGTACCTAACTTGAATAGAAGTCAAGACATTTTCGATTGAAGAAGATGGGTCACCTGGTTTCAGAGGTAAAATTTATAATCGAGAAAATGGCCGAGAAAGTTTGGTTGTAACTCTAGATCTACATATATTATAGATCTATAGACCTAGGCCTAGATCTATATATTCTTATTAGTAGCCTCAACTAGATTTAGTACTAGATTCTAGATCTTGTCTGAATCTGCTACAAGATTTAGTTTTAGTGTACAAAAGTAGGCTACAAAAGTACAAGTCTTGCTTAAATTTTAAATATCTAGATCTAGATCTAGATCTAAATCTAGATCTAGTCTAGATCTAGATAAATCTAGTAGAGTCTAGTCTAGATTCTAGAACTGGACTCTAACTCTAGAGCGGTGAATCCAGATCTTGATTAGATAGCGGTCGAGTGACTAGTGTACAAAGCTCGACTGATACGACTGCGAATGACAATGAACAATAAGTGACACGTCTAACTGCACTCCACTGATGTGAGTTCAGAGTGAGTAACCCCTGGCTCGGCTCTTCTTTCGGAGTCAATTCAAATTTTGATACTGAGAAAAAACCCTCAAAAACAAAAAGTTATTTTCCAAGAATGGACATGATGTAAAATAATGTCACTAACTTACAAAAACAAGTAGATCTTGTCTCCGTATGAATTCCATCAACAGATTTTCAGGCTACTTTTAAAGACCACTAAATTCATAACGAGAGATCTAGCAGAAGACTTGTTTTATCTCTTTTTCTGGAGTTTTATCTGGATGATCAAATCAACCGGCCAGTTGTGACAGCAGCTTCCGTCATTTCCGAACCCTGACGCCAAAGCATATATGTTTTGTTTTCAGAAAGATTAGGCCTTATACTTTCCTCTCAAAGTAGCTTTTTTATTCTTGAAAAGAGTTTTTCTTGAAATCACAATCCGCACTCCTATAAATAAATAAACCAATAGGCTACAAGTTTGAATAAAAATGAGTTCGTGATAAGAAACTGTCGCTGGCTGCTGACATCACGTCAACAATCAATGTTGTCTGCAGGATTGAGTGGCTATTGTGACGTCAGTGGAAACCTTTTCCTATAGGACTGCGGGAAACCTATGAGTGTTTCAAGAATATAACATTCCTCTTTTTTAAGGGGGGGGGGGGGGGGGGGGGCATCACAATGATTTAAAACGAGTCATGAAAACTATTCTTATACTTGTAGTCCAAAGCATTATTGCTTCGTTTGTCAAATTCCCATTTTCTTTCCTCACACAAAATCTTTGCGCCCTACGTCTCTTATAGATCTAGATCTAGATCTAGATCTAAATCTAGATCTAAAGATCAGAAACACATATTTTGAAAGCACAACTAGTCTACATTAACTTGGCCTTTATTAAGAACATTCCAAAAGCAAACTGATTTTCCATTTCAAAGTGGATTTCAGACAGAAAATTATTATAGCTTTATAAACTTTATTAGGCCTATTAACACCAACAGATAGGCCACCCCTTGCTACTGACAGTCAGTCAATTAGTTCGTTCACTCCACACACCAAATTCAAGAACGGAACCTCTACCATGTTTGCAAGATGGCGACTGTTCAACAGACGTTGAGCGTCATTCAAAATACGCAATTTTGTAATTATTTTTAATGCTGATGTCTTTGTCAGTTCATTTTTTACTGAACTGTAGATCTAGATTTATATAAAAACCCTATAGTCGGTAGGGTGAAAACGTTTCAGCCAGTGTTCAGTGTGAGTAATGACTGAAGATGCTGTTGACACTGACACAACTTACTGACAAACTTGCACACACGAACAACAAAAACAGTTCTTTGTAAAAAGACGCAAGAAGAGACACTCTAGATCTAGAAATCTAGATTTTTCTAGATCTAGATCTAGACCTAAAAAAATAAGGTGGGGGGGTTTCAGGGAGGCATGCCCCCCAGATTTTACCATAATTTGATGAGGAAGATTGAAGAATACCGGGGGGGGGGGGGGGGGGGAATCACATGCGATTAAACGTAGAAAGACGCAAACTATTTTTAGGTAAGGCGCCCATCTTGTTTGACGTCATACCAGGATACCCCTCCGATCACGTGACTACATCTAGTATACCCAACCGCATGGCACCAAAGATGGAAGTGTCTTCTATGTCATGTAAAATATAGATCTATATAGAGATATCTAACAGTGGTTTTCAAACTTTTTTCGCCCACCGCCCCCTTTTTCACCCAGCCGAGTCCCAGCGCCCCCTACTCCGCCCCAACCATCAATCTGACATAATGACATGCATAATATATATAACAATCACAAATAAAGAGAGAGCTCAAACAGCAGTGTAGAAAGTAACGTGCCTCTAAATTCTACTAATTTAGTTCTGAATATTAGTTGGGTCACAAATCACCATCTTTACAGTCTTAAATTAAGCGTGGACGAGAGATAATAAAGCACATTTTAATTCAATCTTATGCAAGGGCATTGAGAGCATAATACTGTCATTTTATGCATATAGTTGTCATCGTACTAAACGACCAGTGTTATTAATATCAATAAAAATAAAACATGTATTATCACATTTACAGAAGCAAAACGCCAAAAACTAAACACATAAATAAAAACGCCCGTGATCATTGTTTTGAAAACAGATTGACATTATCTTTATGAAACGTTTTCTCCCATCAACGTGCTGCAATGTAGTGGCCTGAGATTTGTATCAAATATCTCCATTGCAGAAAATAAAAACGTTATTAAGTTGTTCAAATGTGAGAAACCACACGAAAGAAAAAGTATGCATGGATCTTAGTCTGTAATTATCCCCATCATCGTCATCATCATCATCATCATCATCATCATCATCATCATCATCATCATCATCATCAACATCATCATCATCGTCATCAACATCATCATCAGTTTCATCAGCAATGGCAACTCTGTTAAACAAGTGAATGTTTTGCTTTTTTTAAAAATGAAGAAAAGAAAAGAAAAAAAAAAAAGAAAAGACACATTGAGATATCAAGTAAGGGTAAACTACGGAGTAAGCCTGCGCAAATAAGTTATGGACACTACCCTAATGGGAAGGAAGGACCTGCTAAGACGGAACCAACTTATCAACATCAGGTTTCAGATTGGTCAGTAGCCGACGCAAATCGCTACGCTTCGTCAGCAAACTTGTCACTGCACTGAATCCCCTTTCTACTAGATAGGAGGCGGGAAAAGAGATGAACAACTTGATCTTTTCCCACTTTGAGGGGCATTTGTCTTGCACAATAGTTTTCAACCAGAATGACTGGTACGGCTTTTTGAACAATGGTTTGATTTCAAAGTCACATTTCATCGTCAGAAGCTCTTCTTCAATTGCTACTAGCAAGTTATCATCTGTTTCAGTGTTCAATGGGTCCAGTATCCAGCATGGAATTTCCAGTTTAAAAATATCAGGAGGCTAAACCTTGTCTTCATATCAGCATGCAAATCTCTGAAGTGGTTGCTATATATATTTGTAGTTCCTCGTCAGAAATGCGCCCTTCTTTCAGTGTCTCCGCCAAGCTAGGAAACTGAGAAATTTTCTTCTGCCAATGTTTCGGCGGATCATTTCCAGTTTCAACAAGAATGACGAAAGCCTTGATCAGATTGGTGTCATCCCCCTGCAGCTGAAAGTTGAACTGGTTGAACTTTGTAAAAAGATCTGTGAGGAGCGCAATGTTGTTCTTGTGTTCTTTCAGTCTATTGCAGACATCACTGTCTGTTTCTTGAAAAAAACAAAACCAACTTCAGCACAGAGTCAAACAGGCAGAACAATAATCGTGTTCAATAGTTTCCTTTCGAGAGCCACCAGACTTCAGTGTGCAAAAGTAAGCATTGAAAGTACTCGTTCAACAGTTTCCTTTCGAGAGCCACCAGACTTCAGTGTGCAAAAGTAAGCATTGAAAGTAGGCCTACTCGTTCAACAGTTTCCTTTCGAGAGCCACCAGACTTCAGTGTGCAAAAGTAAGCATTGAAAGTACTCGTTCAACAGTTTCCTTTCGAGAGCCACCAGACTTCAGTGTGCAAAAGTAAGCATTGAAAGTACTCGCCATTTTCTGTGCGCAGCTGTTGAAATAGTCTCGAGTTCAAAGTGAGGGCTTTGATCTTGTTCACACACTTGAAGGCAATGGCCAGTGTGTCATGCAGACTTTCATTCAGGTTTTTTTTGCCACCAAATTCTGTCTGTGAATGACACAGTAGACAGTAAATACTCCATGGACTGATTTCTTCAAAAAGTTCATAAATCCACGTTTCCGACCTGCCATCGACGGTGCCCCATCTGTTGCACAGGCAACTGTATTGGTCAGAGGGATCTGTTTCTCCTCGAAAAATTCTTGGACCACTTTGAAAATGGACTCGCCTTTGGTATCTGTTTCCAACATTTTCGCAAATAACAATTCTTGCATTATTTCCTCACCCTCTATGAACTGATATCCAGTTAAAGGCTGAGCTCATGTCCTTTCAGCATTTTGCACTGTGATTTCTCAACATTTGCTGACATCTCATCAATACGTCTTTGAATGGTATTGTCACTTAGTGGGAGAACTTTCAACACAGGCTCCGGGGCACGTTGCGGGACTGTGTTGACCACCTCTCTTGTCGCAGGCATGAGATTCTCACCAATAGCATGGTTTTTGCCTGTCTTTGTAATAAGCAGAGATAAATTATATGTTGCTCGTAAGCCTAGATCAGCTTGATCGACGTTGGCTGCAAACATCGGTTTAAAGGATTTTCATTTCTGAAAATTGATCTTTAGAGTTTTGAAGTATGCCAGATCTTTGTCAGATTTGTCTTGACGAATCTTATTTATATGGGATTTGCAGGCAGGGAACGAAAGTTTTTAGTTATAAGTACATGTAGTATTGTAAACTATGCCTAAACTATCTATTTTTGTTTTTGTTTTTGTTTTTGTTTTTTATGTGGCTTTTTTCTCTTCATCACGTTTTATGTTGCATGTCATGAAAATTTCATACCGCCCCCTTAGCGCCCACCAGCGCCCCCCAATCGCCCAGTTTCGCCACAGCGCCCCCCAATCGCCCAGTTTCGCCACAGCGCCCCCCAATCGCCCAGTTTCGCCACAGCGCCCCCCAATCGCCCAGTTTCGCCACAGCGCCCCCAAACTCTCGCCACCGCCACGGTAGCGCCCACTTTGAAAACCACTGATCTAGAATCTAGATATATATATATAATATCAATGGCCACCTCTATTCTCACCCAGGGTGAGAATAGTGCAGGCGAGTCTTTTGGCTATTCTCACCCGGTGCGCGTTCACCGTTATAGCCTAGATCTAGGCCAACAAATTTTGCGTTCACCCTTAACAACAGAATTCTACACTGTGATAACAGAAAAATTGTAGAGTTCTGTGCCGTGAACATTGTTCCATTAGAACTGTAGCCTCTAAAAGCGTACAATTTTGTCTGTGGGCAGTGGAGAGAGAAAGAGAGAGAGAGGAGTAGCGCAAGAACTTCCGGTCAAAACAAAATGGCGACCCGCGTAGTTCGGCTCGATTCGAAAAGTTAAATAGCCGTAGCATCTTTGTAGACAACCAAATTAATTTACTTTTGTGTTTTAACATCATTTTTTAACTTTGTTTTGGTCAATTTGATCGTCCACACCGATAAACAGTATTCAGAAAGAGACAGAGAGAGAGAGAGGGGAGGAGTAGATCTTGCGAGAACTTCCGGGCAAAACAAAATGGCGACCCGCGTAGTTCGGCTCGATTCGAACAGTGAAATAGCCATAGAACATCTTTGAAGACGATCAAATTAGCTTACTTTTGTGCTATAACGTAATTTTTTCTTGGCTTTTATCAATTTGATCCTCCACATCGATAGAAAGTATTCCGAAATTAGGAAAAACAGGTCTTGTTTCAAACCAGGTGAAAATAGCCTACGGTCGCAAGTCTCACCCGGGGTGAGAGGTCGATCGTATTTCTATTCTCACCCCGGATGAGAATAGCCACTTCCAATATCAATGTCTTGCTTAATGTAAACCTCTCTGTCGGAAATTCTGATTGCTGAACAGACAGCGCGTCTGCGTTGGAAGTCGTTCAATGATTTTTGGAGCGGTTCGATCCCGGTCCCGGACAGTTTTGTTTGTTTTCTCTTCTCCTCCTGGCGACTGATCAACAGTCGCATAAATTATAATTTGTAGAGCTGCTTTGAAGTTTTTTGTTTTTTTAAAAATATATTATTAGATAAGAAAAGTGATTAAAAATGCAGGAGAGGGAGGGGGTAGATCTAGATTTAGATCTAATCCTCCAGCGTCTTTACGGCAATTTTTGTGCGGTTTATTGTCTTCGTGTTTTAAACCGTGTTTCAATTTCAAGCATCAGCGTTCTTAAACTTAATCTTACTGTTTTGAGCATCAACGATCTAGTTTCTAGATCTAGATCTAGGAAATCCGAAATGTTACCGAAAATACACCGTTCCTTGTGGGTATCCCAGGAAGTGATGACATCACAGTACTAAAATTAGCAGCCAATCAAAAAGATGCATCTTTTCTACATTTAACGGCATGTGGGGGAATCATGAATTCCTAATGTTGATATAGGCAAAGTCGGTCCGCTGGTCTGGTATTCTTCAATCTTACTGAAACTACAAAATCACCCCTAACCCTAACCCCGAAAAACGCAAATCGGAATTAAACATGGGAATCTTAACAATCGCCCTAGATATCTAGAATCTAGATCTATCTAGGTGCTCTTTGGAAATTGCCTGCCCGTTTCCATTGGCAGCCATTTTGAAAGGAAACGTGAAGATTGTAGGATATATGGGTTTAAAAAAAAAATTAAATTACTATTTTTGCCAGGGGGGCTGTGTCGGGGAGGGGGGCACAGCGGTCCGGGCGTTGAACGTCACTGATACAAACGCGTCACACAGTCTTTTTTTTTTACATAAGCTAGTATTGACATAGATACGAAATGAATTGAGCGTTGGTCTCTATGGAATCACAACACAACTTTTTGGCACACAATCGAGATTACACAGGTGTGCATTTGAACGAATTGGTCTTTTTTACACAGCTCATAATATGCAGGCATTTCAGGCACTACCTGTTACTTCTCTTTCCACATCATGTGCTCAGTGCCGGTAATAATCTACACAAAACCTCGTGTTTGCTATGAACACTCGGGTTCAACGAGGTTTTAGATCAGGCCCGGCGACCTCGTTGAATCCGAGCTCCTGTGTACAAATGTAAACATGGTGGAGTTCCATCTGCCGGTAGTTTCGTTCGTTCAAGTCCAAAGCTGAACGCCAGAGACCCTGAATTGCCAGGTAATCAATTGAGGAGTGAACTAAGCGTGAGACTCTAGAAGGAGACACTAAAGCCAGAAAATCAAAATTCAAGCAAAGAATGGCGTTTTTTCGTCAGTTCCCATCCCCCAATTATTATTCGCCGGTTTGGGCCCCAGGAGTCAAGAGTAGGGGGGGGGGGTTTT
>NW_004798188.1:183574-187809 GCF_000002075.1 Aplysia californica | reverse complement strand
CTCGCTGCGCATCAAACATAGCTTTCTGATCTAAATCTAGATCTGAATCACCCTCTCTGACCTGGATCTGGATCTAGATCTAGATCTAGATCTAGATCTAGGTCCAATTAACGGGGTGGGAACTACCGAAAAAGCGCCCAGTGTCCACACGGACATTAGTGCAATAGTAAAACTGGTAGCACGTAGACAACAAAAAATTAAAATAAACAGCACCGTCTAGCTAGATGAAACAATGGTGTGTAGCCCTCAGCTGACTCCCAACACAACTCGGCAGTATACTAGGCCTGGGCAGGACTTGGACTTGGACTTAAGACTTGAAATTCTCATGCCTGCCTATCAAGTAGTGTTTGAGACCAAGTATTTAGAACTGAGCAAGTTCAAGTCTTGCGTGGCCCAGCAAAATAGATCTATTCCTCAATCAAAAGATACAATTATTTTAACGCACAGTAGATCTACAAACATTGAGTAAAGACTCAGTGAACCAATGTCTAAAGAAATGCTAAAAATCGGCATGTTTCTTATTAATTTAGTGCTTTCAGTTTGATTGTTTGAATTCAAATACACCTACCACCCCTGCTACTTGCTCGGACTTGCTCGTCCAAGGCGGATTGGTTGAGTCCATTTCTTCGATAAGGGGTAGGCAGTACCACCCCTATTACTTGCGGAGATTTGCTCGCCCTTGGCGTATTGGTTGAGTCCACTTCCTCGATAAGGGGTAGGCAGGCCTAGGCCCGGATAAGGCTTCAATGCCATCATTGCCCCCCAAGGCTGAAGCAACTCCTGAGTTTATTAATACAACAGAGAACAGAACAAAAAACAAACAAGCGAAGAAATTTTTTTTTAAAATAAAAAAAATCAACCAAACAAGTATCACAAAGATGTTCCATACGTCTCAACATAGGTGGTTGGAAAACAACAAAATAATGATAACGATAAAGAGAAGTAATGCTGATGGCTTTACTATCAAAAAGACTATTCATGTTACATGTAGGCTAAGGTGTAGGCCTATACTTTATTACGTCCCCTGGACTTGAAATTGGGCTTGAGACTTGCGGGTCTCAAGGTAGGTTTTAGGACTTGAGACTTGAAAGTCCTACTTTTTTTCAATTCTGCCCAAGCCTACAGTATACTACACACACACCATGCGGTACATTAATTTTTTGCCTTCACTTTTGAAAGTGAAGGGGCGGGCGAATGGTAATTCAAAAGCAAACACACAAACATAATTTAACTTGGTAATCCGGTATTAAATTGCGTTCCCCGCGTGAATTTTACTAATTTTGGGTCGCTGATCACGAAAATCTTATTATTTTTTTGATTTGACGAATATTTAAGAAATTTTTGGAATGTATTTTCAACTACGCCTGGGGTAACATCAAAGAAGCCGCTCCGTCGTCATCACTCCTTCGGTTCGCCGGCCGGCAAATATCTGGCGTCGCCAGATATCTGGTGGTTGGAAAGAGAACCCTTCGATATCGAGAGGATTGCTCAGTTTCCACGTGAAATTGACAGGATGCCCGCCATCCTCTCGATATCCTACAGTTTGTCGATCAGCGAATTGTACGTCTAAATGGGGCTTAGGAGCTTCAAACAAAGTGACTATTCGGACTCGAGTCCGAATATGAAAAAATGTTACTCGGACTCTGATTCTTGTCCAGCGTGACATCACTTCCGACTTCCTGTGACTCCGGCTTCCTGTCCTGCCTCACTCGTGACTCGCCTCAGGCTGGGGAGAGACCGGGATCACTTCGGGCAAAATGGCGTTTTGTGCAAGAGCCGAGTTTTTATCTTATCATGAATTTGAGGCCGGCCTGAAAAGTTATAGCGCTTCTAATTAACGTTTATTTGTCAAGAGGTCATCAGACGCAATTAAAGATGGCTCGTTAGCGTGTGTCGGGGTCGGATGGGCGGCCAGCAAGGAGATTAAAAGTAAACTAGTTCTAAACTCCTTGGCGGCCAGTAACACGTGTAGCTGTGTGTGCGTGTCGGGGAAGGGGGGGGGGGGGGGGGGCATATCAATGAGGCGGTGGGCATCGAATCGGCAGATAAGGTGTGGGAGAAACTAAAAAATGGCGGAAAATTGAAAGCACTGAACGTTAGATCTATAGAACGAAGACATTTTCTTTTTTGCGGACCCGAGTCCCAATAACGTTTTTTCATATTCGGACTCGAGTCCGAAGAGGAATTTTTAAAATTCGGACTTGAGTCCGAATATGGAAAAATGTTATTCGGACTCGAGTCCGACTGCTGCGCCATCTGAAGCAAAGAGCGAACTTCTGGCGGATACTTTTTTGGATGAGTGGACCATCTTGTTATGTACTAGCCTATCTTTGGTACTATCTTTGGTTTTAACCCCACTGATGATTACTTTTTTTTGGATAATAGGCATTGGCCTTCCGACGTCACGCTTATGGCGTAATTAGGGCCTGAACGGTAAATTAGAATTTTACTCTTAATCAAGGAGGTTACAGTAATGGAGGATGCTCTGTGGGCGGCACCGCGCGCCTGATAGTGATAGGAGCCCTCTCTCGCAGCGGTACTATGGTCTACCTGCGCTGCGCGTTGCCCGACTCACGCACTGAAATGAAATTTAGAGATAAGAAAAAAGGTTTTATTCCGAGGTCCTTGAGATTAGGCAAGCCAATTAGTAAAAATGCCTTCCACCTGTGTTGTGTTTAAGTGTAAAAAACCGATATGATGCTGCAGTGGACAGAAGTCTTCACAGGTGTTGTTTTCCTTAAAAAAAAAATTTGAATGAAAGTCACACACAAAAAAATTAAAAATGTTTAATTTGACCAAAATATATGTCACTAGATAGCGCTAAAGGAGCTGAGGAAAAAAAAATTGCATGAAGATTGGATAAACGGTTCAAAAGTTATGCAAGTTTTTTGTTGTGAATTTGGGCATTTTTCGGGGATAATTAATTACTTACGTATATAGACAAGAGGATGGCACCAAAATATGCGACATGAGTATGAGGCATGAGAAAGACAACTTAGCAACAGTTTTCCTTAGTTCAAAGAAAAGTTGCCTGTAAAACATATGATAATCATACATTTCCAGAAAGGTTATGCAATTGCCTACATGATAAACAATGTATTACGTAATGTGCAAAGTCATGTGACCAAATGTGGCCGCCAATATGGCCGCCAGTGACGAAACGCGCAACTGATTTTGACTTAAAAGTGACATAACATTAATGTTTTAAGTCAAAAGTGTACAAAAGTATATGCTTTCTTGACCAGCACGACTAGGCGCATCTAACGAACTGTAAAACAAGCAACAATAAATCCATTTTATTTTTAAAAAATCACATTTCACCCCGAAAAAATGAATGTAGTTGGGCACTGAAAACACGAACACTGAAAACTGAAAACCACGAATAGCTCGTACAAATTGCCATTCCCTGATTGATATCTCTTCAATTTTTCATCACCTTTAGCCCTTAACCGGAATTATGGATGTGTGGAAGACGTTTGTCATCCCCCGATGTGTTTAAATTATTCGTGCCTGACTTGAGTGATTTTGAATCTAATTCCCAAATGCCAACAGTCTTGAGCAAAAGTATACATTCTTTATATCTGCAAAAAGTGAGGCATCCAATGAAAGAGCATACTACCAAAGAACAGAAGGATACAGAGGAAGAGAACAAGCGTCTGTGGTGTAGCGGTTAAGAGCTTCGCTTTCATAAGCAGGAGAACAAGTGTTGATTCCCAAGAGGGGAGAAAATTGTTATCTATACTTTTCAAAAAAAGAAAAGCTTAACCAAGTGCTTGTGGTTTCGTGATAATAAAATATGTAAAGATGAGGTTTTGTGCATGCTAGTTTTTTTCACACATATCTTGAACTTTTCACAACAAAATTCATTGTTTACTCACAGTCACAGGTAGGCACAGCCTAAACTGATGGATTGTGTGATAATTGAGTGTTAAAAAGCTCACAACTTGTCTAATTTTGAGAGTACTCGAATGAAATTTGGCGTGTGAGTTCAGTCACTGGGCGGCTCTATAATAATGGCCGAAAAAATGGTTTGTCAGTTCAGCGATATGCCATGCCACGACTAACGATGGAAGAGCGAAACCAGGCTATTGGACGCTTGCAAGCCGGAGAAAGTCCAGGATCTGGACAATAAAGATGTTTCTTATCTTATCTTAAAGTCTAACTGATGTTGTCACACATTTCAAAGTGTCACAGTCTACCATCAGCCGATTTTTTTGCAAGGTTTCACCAGTCCA
>NW_004798188.1:180983-183273 GCF_000002075.1 Aplysia californica | reverse complement strand
TCCTCTGGTATAGTGACTGTTTTTAATTAAGAAAAT
This sequence comes from Aplysia californica, assembly GCF_000002075.1. Taxonomy (NCBI): domain Eukaryota; kingdom Metazoa; phylum Mollusca; class Gastropoda; order Aplysiida; family Aplysiidae; genus Aplysia; species Aplysia californica. Next base: position 183,237 of record NW_004798188.1, on the reverse strand, counting down.
GTGTGTGTGTGTGTATGTGTGTGTGTGTATGTATGTGTGTGTGTGTGTGTGTGTGTGTGTGTGTGTGTGTGTATGTGCGTGTGTGTTTATGTGTGTTCGTGTGTGTGTATGTGTTTTAAATGGCCTCACAATGTGCATTTTCTATCCTTTGATTTGTCCTCCACGTTGAGGGATGATTGTGCGTTGTACAGACTTGAGAGCCATCTAGGAACTGGGTGGTTGGTAGATTCCCTCCACTGCTATTGTTGTCCTTGACCTTGACTGTCCTGTGCTCAGATTTGTCTTTGGGAAAGAAACGAACAAGTTGTTTCTTCTTCAGGAGTCCACTGCACGCACGGCTTCAACCGCACCGGCTTTCTTATTGTGTCCTATCTGGTGGAGAAACTGTCCTGGAGGTGAGTGTATGTCCTATCTGGTAGAGAAACTGTCCTGGAGGTGAGTGTATGTCCTATCTGGTGGGGACATTGTCCTAGAGGTGAGTGTATGTCCTATCTGGTGGGGACATTGTCCTGGAGGTGAGTGGGGTCCTCATTAACTCACTCACTGCCGTGCCCGAACCCTGTCGGGTGATCTGCGTAGAACGCTGCCTGTCGGGTGATCTGCATAGACCGCGGCCTGTCGAGTGATCTGCGTAGAACGCTGCCTGCCGTGCCCAAAACCCGTTGGGTGCGTTTTTTCTACTAATTTTTCTAACATTCCCCGACGCGTTTCGGGCTTGGCAGTCGGAAGTAGGTGACATAAGCCAATAAGTTTCGATTCCGCTTTGTTGCAGTAGCTTCCCTTGAATAAGTTACCTTAAAAACCAGACTTTTCAAACTCACCCGAAACGAACTAAAAACTACTAACGCTCAGTTACGATGGCGACGGCGTCTCAACGAGATCGGAACATTTGAATTGATGGACCCATTCGTCAATAAAGGGTCAAATCTAGATCTTTTAGCAGATGATAGTGATGATGAACCATCGTACAGAGTTGATGATGAGTACAGGGAAGGAAACAGGAGAGGTGCGGACACAAGTGAAGATGAACATTGTGCTAGATCTAGGCCTAGATCTAGAATCGTGTGTTCCCCATGCTCAGACCTATGATCCGATGCTTCCCGGTCCCGTCAGGCAAACGTCAAAGATGACACAACGTAGATTTAGACCCCAAATGGTCGGAATAGTCCCTCCTAGGTCTACACAACAAGCTTCAAATAGTGGCACCCTCCCCCCTGGCCGTGCCCCGTCCTGACACCACACACCCTGATGTTGATGCTCAGGATGGATAGACTCATGATTATATATATATATACAATTTGTCAGATATTTCTTCATAATGACTCTTCAACATTTGTCGCTTGATACAACATCTATTTCTTGCAGAGACAAAGATATAAAGGCATGCATATCAACTGAATGTACCGAGCTCCTAAATGTTATGTAAAAGGGTTTTTTTTCGCGATTTTGCCACATATTCACAAACTCATAAAATTTCACACCGATAAAGATATCACCAAAATTTTGTTTGATTTGTTGAGCATGTTTCAATGTCTTTGTTTGTGGAAAAGTTCCAAGCTGTACACAAAAGAATAAGCTGACAGTGAGGTTTTGAAAAGGGTCCCGAAAGCCTGGCGTTCCTCAGTCACCGTGCGGAGAAATGCCTGGCAGTGAGTTCATAAAAGTTCAAGTTATCAGCAGAATTGTTCATAGACGGTCTAGGGCGCTTGTAGCTAAACATGGACCTAGCTGACACATAGACAAGCTGACAGATAGACAAGCTGACAGGTAGACAAGTTGACAGATAGACAAGCTGACAGATAGACAGGACAAAACATAGACAGGACAAAACATGGACCTAGCTGACAGATAGACAAGCTAACAGATAGACAAGCTGACAGATAGACAAGCTGACAGATAGACAGGACAAAACATGGACCTAGCTGACAGGTAGACAGGACAAAAGATGGACCTAGTTGACAGGTAGACAAGCTGACAGATAGACAAGCTGACAGATAGACAGGACAAAACATGGACCTAGCTGACAGGTAGACGGGACAAAAGATGGACCTAGTTGACAGGTAGACAAGCTGACAGATAGACAAGCTGACAGATAGACAGGACAAAACATGGACCTAGCTGACAGATAGACAGGACAAAATATGGACCGAGTTGACGGATAAACAAGCTGACAGATAGACAAGCTGACAGATAGATAGGACAAAACATGGACCGAGTTGACAGATAGACAAGCTGACTGATAGAGAAGCTGACA
>NW_004798188.1:177327-180883 GCF_000002075.1 Aplysia californica | reverse complement strand
TAAGTATAAAAGGTAACAGAGGCTGCTAAAGATAGGCAAAGTAATACATAGTAAGTAAACTCTTTACAATACCATGCTATATTACCAATTACCAGACCAGCAATATTATCAGTCAACAACAAGATTCCGTTTTTTCATTTCACAACTGAAGTTCAAAGTAACATGGGCTTCTGAGCCACTGAACTTGGCAGGAGCAACAATCATAATAATATTCTTCTTCTGAGGAGCCCAATACTAATTATTATTTCACCTTGCCTTGCTGCCAAGTGAACTTATCATCAAGATTTTTCAATTTATTTTTAACTCTGCACCAAATGACTACTGCGTAATCTAGCATCTGCGTTTGTTGCCATTTTTTGTCCAAAAGGTGCCACAAAAAGTGGCAAAAGTTGCCAAAAAGTTGCCATTAATTTTCAAGCTTTCAACCCTCTGTAACGACGTAATATAGCAATATGTTGATAGAGGTAACAATCTATAGTACCATAATTTCTTGTGCTCTGTTTTGAGCATCCAGAACATCATTTGTAGTCACCAAGAGGGTAAAAACGTTGAAAATAACGGTTTCACAATAGAATGAAATCAAAATTAAAACAGCACGTATAAATAACCACAAAAATTAACTAATTAGGGCGCGTGTCCACCTATTTGAAGATTGGCTGTTTTAACCCTAAACGTGTGCAATTCAAGAAAAAGTAGGCTTGCAGGATACCACATGTAAATTATATTATGGAATCACACACAATTGTGGTGTGCCAGTGCCAGTAATCGGTTTTGGAGGAGACACGCTCTAACATAACACATTCATATTTTTAAAAGGGGGGGGGGGGGGGGGGACAGCATTAAATTAAATGACATTACGCTGTAAAAACGCAAAAAAAGAAAAACGAATAATCAGAACAATTTTTAGAAAAATTAACACACCAACAAATTAAAACACAACAAAGAGGGAAAAATAAAAGACAGACAGCAATATAAATAGTATGTAATGTACTTATATTCTCCGCTTTGAAAATAGATACACATGGATATCTTAAAACTTATCAAAATACAAGTCTAATATGTTATAAAGTAGCTTTGTTGTTTTGTCTTTTTTGAAAACTTATGCAAAAATCGCGGCCGCGATTCGCGGACCAAAAAATACGTTCGCAGGTCACGGCCGCGACAAACGCAGATGCTAGCGTAATGCACACAGAGTCGGGGAAAACGCATTTTGACCTGCCCCCCCCCCCCCTTCCCCCCATCGATCAAGATTTTCTAGTACTTGACCTGCGCTTTTTTCAATCAACCTTTTCCTTCTTGGATTGATACGATTTCACTCTTTTTATCACATATTGGAGGAAGACCAAATCCCACCACATTTTTCAATATATCCTTTGACTTTGAAAGTTTCATTTTAGTTTCAACTTTCTTATATTCAGTATTCAAAATATAAAAAAAGTATCTTTGGCCGTTAATAATAATTTTGGTCACCCTTGTACTACCTAAACTAGTCATACCTTTGATGACAGTTGTTTGTTTACATCAGTTACATTAAAAATCCAGAGTTACTTGCCCCTGACTTCTGGCTGTGCGGGTGATATTTTTTTTTACATTTCGAAGTGAACTAGGGTAGTGAAGTAAAGTTCGATTTTCCTCTACAAAACTTTAATCATTTTTAACAAAAATGGCATTTTTAAAGAGCTAAATGATTTATCTATCAATATAACGTCCCCCAGGAGCGTTTTCTATTGTAAATGAAAAAGAATTTTGAAGATAAAAAATATATTTTACTATAACTTTTTACACAAGCGTCGTACAAACTCCGGGTGGGTTGCAAACTCTTCAGCGTCCAATTCTACTACAGAATCACGTGATTTTTTAGAAAGAGAAAAAAACGGGATTTTAACGGAAATCCCCACTCGCCGGACGAGCGGCGTGAAACCCCCTAAGAAAGTGTTTTTATGCCCCCAGCGACACAATTTAGATCATTAACATTAATAAGAGGCTGGCTCCGGCGTTACCTGCCAAGGCCAAGCCCGGGCTGAAAGGGATACAACACCCCAGCAGAAATACCGAAATACTCAATTAAAAAAAAAAAGATATTATATAGAGGCATATGGATTCTATATACACATAGATCTATATATATATATATATATATATACATTGTATATAATAATAATAATAATAATAATAATAATAATAATAATAATAATAATTAATAATAATAATAATAGATAATAATAATAATAATAATAATAATAATAATAATAATAATAATAAATAGCATTTGTATAGCGCTTAACCCCGCTCGACAGCAAGCTCTATGCGCTTTACACCAGACTATATTACCCCAGCAGACCATAGAACACTCAGACACATTCTCAGCTTCCCGGGAAGCATGCAGTGCAAGCAGCTGATTAAGCGCTCAAACAATAATTACAAACTGACAAGATCTTTCAATGTCTATAGCTGGGCTGAGAAGGCCTAGCTGGACGTACCTATTCCCACCTGGGTGAAGTGAGCAGCCATGAACTAAAGGGCTGCAGCATGGAGGACATTTTGGCGAACTGCGAAGGTGTGACCCACGCCCGCCGGATTACTCTCCGGCGGGGGGAGTCCACCCTCGAAATCAACACGTCATCCTGACCTTTGATTCGTGTCGCCCTCCAGCCACCGTTCGGGCATCGCACTTGGTCTTAGACGAGCGACCCTATGTGACGAACCCTCTGCGCTGTTTCAAGTGTCAGAAGTTCGGACATAGTCAGTCGAGATGCCGACACGCAGCCATGTGTCCTCGTTGTGGCAAGACCGGGCATCCTCAGAAGGAATGCAATGCTTGTCCTTGTTGCCCAAATTGCCACGGCCAGCACACAGCCTTTAGTAAGGATTGCCCGACTTGGATCCAAGAACGCGCAATCCAAGAGTATAAAGTATGAAATGGCTGCTCGTTTCAGAAGGCCCGCAAAGCTACCTGCCCGCAAGTTGTGATCCCGGCCCTTGGCCGGTCATACGCAAAGGTAGCACGGGAAGCCACGAGGTCGGCAAGTCCTTCTATTGCTGACCTCCCAAAACCCTCGGTCAACAGGCATGTCTCTGTGACACTAAAAATAGAAAGGTTATTCTTTCCACCGAGATACCACTGACAAACCGCTTTGAGGTTCTAGCAGAGGACAGGGTGGATTCTCCCTCTGCCCTCTCTCCTTCCCCTTCCTCTATCACTTCCTCTTCTTCTCCTTCTTCTTCTTCTTCCACCTCACGCCTCATCCCTCTGATGGAGCGTGAGGTGCACCCTTCCCCCACTTCCCAACTCCCTCCGTCTGCTCCACCTCCCCCCTCTCCAGCAGACATCCCTCTACCCCACCACCAACCAATGGAGGATGACATCTCCTACCCCCCTCCCCGGCCTGACCCCGGGAAGGGCGGAGTCTGTCACTCCTCCCAATCCCACACTAGACTGTCGTCTAATCCAGGACGGCAACCTAGAAAACACTCTGCCCCCCCCCCCCCCGCAAGGAGGAATCAGAGTGTTTCTTCGAAGCCGGGCCTTTGAGCTCCAAAATCAAAACTAAAAAAA
>NW_004798188.1:174649-177227 GCF_000002075.1 Aplysia californica | reverse complement strand
CCCACCTCACAACCCCATCATTTGATGGGAGTGTGAGGTAGGCCCTCTCCCCCTCCCTTCAGCCCCCCCCACTTCCCAGCTCCCCCCGTATGCTCCCACCTCCCCCACACCTCCAGCAGAGAAACCCCCTGCCTAAAGAGGAGGACAGCCCCCGACCCCCCTCCCCCGGCATGTCCCAGGGAAGGTCGGAGTCCGTGACTCCCCCAACCCCCCCACTAGACCGCCGTCCAATCCAGGACGGCAACCTTGAAAACACTCTGCCTTCCACAAAAAGAGGAGTCAGAGTGTTTCTTCGAAGCCGGGGCCTTTGAGCTCCAAAATCAAAACTAAAAAGACATAATGGCGGTCCTGCAATGGAATGCCGGCGGAATTCGACCATCCATTGCAGAATTTCAACACTTACAGGCCACACTGTGCCGACGTGTGGCCTGTATACAAAAGACAAAATTCGCCCCGGCTTCAACCATAGACTTAAGAGGATTTACTGCGTATCATTACATTCACACGGAGAACCAGATTGCTCCCGGTGGTACCACCATCTACACCGACAACAACACACTCCACAGACAAGTACATCTTAGGACGACCGTCCAGGCTATTGCCGTACGGGTCACCCTGCTCAGACCAATCACGATCTGCTCAGTTTATATCCCACCAAATTACCCCTTCAAAATAACTATAACCCAACTAAATAACGTTAAGGCTCAGCTTCCAAACTCCTTTATTTTGCTAGGTGATTTTAATGCCCACAACCCCCTTTGGGGAGACAAACCTACAGACCAGAAAGGAAAAATAATAGAAGATTTTTTATTTCAAAAGAACATAACATGTCTCTTAAATGATAGGACCCCAACTTACAGAAACAGAGCCACTTTTGGCACTTCGTCCCTTGATCTCACCTTTTGTACCCCTGACCTAGTCCCAGATTTTGAGTGGTCTGTCTTTGATGACCGTATGGGCCATTTCCCAATTCTTCTAAAAAACAATAGCCTCCAAAACGACCCGATCCCAGAACGCTTCAACTTCAAAAGAGCAGACTGGAACGGGTTTGCCAATCAATGTTCCCAGATTCTGAACCCCACTTTCGACCTCAACTACAATAAATTCCACGAAACGCTTTTAGAAATATGCCCAAAACACATACCAAAAACAAAAACAAAACCCCAGAGGAACATGATCTGGTTCTCTTGGGAGTGTGAGGATGCTGTAAAGAAAAAGAAGGCAGCGTATCGAAAGGCCGTCAACAACACCACCGCAGAAAACAAGATTAATTATTTAGAGGCTCGAGCTGTGGCACGTAGATGCCTCAGAGAGAGCAAAAGTCAATCATTAAAAAAATACATCTCCAAAATCAACAGCCAGACACCACTCAACCAAGTTTTCAAAATCGCTAAAAAATTCGTGGGAAGACGCACAGACACCTTTCGGCACGTCCAGAGGCCGGATGGAACCACAGCTGAAACACAAGTAGACATCGCAAACACAATAGCTACATCTCTCCCCAAAAACTCACCCCAAGCAAACTACAACACCACTTTTCAAAACATCAAAATTAACAGAGAACAACAACTCCTAAACTTCCACTCAAACAACACTGAAACCTACAACGCAGACTTCACAATAGACGAACTAACATCGTGCATCTCGGACCTGGGCAATACAGCCCCGGGACCGGATGACATCCACAACCAGATCATTAAACACATACCCTCAGAAACACTTACACTCCTAGTACTAGACATATACAACGACATGTGGCGGTCGCACTCTATTCCGGAGTCTTAGCGTCTCGCCACTGTCATTCCAATACCCAAACCAAACAAAGACCACACACACCCATCCAATTACAGACCAATAGCACTAACAAGCTGTCTGTGCAAACTTATTGAAAAAAAGATTCGTGTGGTTTCTCGCTGAGCGGTCTCCAGTGCGGATTCAGGAAAACTCGATCCTCTCTGGATCACCTGGTCCGCCTGGAGACCTTTATACGCGAGACGTTCGCTGAAGGAGGCCACATGATCGCCATCTTTTTTTACCTAGAAAAAGCCTTCGACACAACCTGGAAGTTCGGCATTCTCAGAGACCTGCTCGCACTCGGCAAACGCGGTCACCTCCCTGCCTTAATTGGCAACTTCCTGAAGAATTGTTCCTTCCAGGTTCATGTCGGATCCTCCCTTTCAGACCCCCACCAACAGGAGGAAGGAGTATTCGAAATCAAAATAGATTCCATCGTAAAACCCCTCCAAAACAGCATAGACAGCTCCTTATACGTTGACGACTTTTTGATAGGCTGCCGTTCGAAAAATCCTCATCTGAGATCTATGGAAAGGCAGCTGCAAACGCAGCTGCACAAACTCGAAAAGTGGGCAAACAATAACGGTTTCAAGTTCTCCCCGCCAAAGATGGTTGCAGTACACTTCTGACAACAGGCAGACGTGTGCTGCAGCCGGATTTGATACTATACGGGGAAAACTCGTTTCCTCGGCGTTATATTCAACAAAAAACTCACATTCATACCACACATCAAAGACCTTCGTGTAAGGTGCCAGAAAGCGCTAAACGCTTTGAAAATTCTATC
>NW_004798188.1:171605-174549 GCF_000002075.1 Aplysia californica | reverse complement strand
CGTGTAAGGTGCCAGAAAGCGCTAAACGCTTTGAAAATTCTATCACATCCGGAGTGGGGCGGGGACTCAAAACACCTTCTCCACTTTTACATCTCCCTTGTCCGGTCCAGGCTTTACTACGGCTGTCAAGTCTACGGATCGGCAGAACCACACATCCTGAAAATGTTAGACCCAGTACAAAACCAAGGACTTAGCCTCGCTCTGGGGGCCTTCCGCATAATTCCGGTGGAGAGCCTCCTGGCCGATGCAAACATACCACCACTCTCACTCAGACGCACACAACTCTCACTACAATACGCAATTAAACAGAGCTCAACGCCAGAAAATCCGGCGCACAACTGAATTTTAAAAACAAACCCAGAATCCATAAACAAATTCCAAAACAAAGAACAACTCATCAAACCCTCCGGCCTCAGAATCCTAGAGGACCTCAAAAACGTACACTTTTCCAAACAAGACATCCAATAATTTCTTTTCCCCGACCTCCCTCCGTGGCACCTCACCAAGGCGAAAGTAGACTTACAGCTGATCATACACAACAAAGAAATCACAAACACCAAAACTTTTAAAGCAGAATACAAAAAACTAATAGATAAATACCACGGTGCGGAGCTCATCTTCACGGATGGCCCCCAAAAAGACAATAATGTGGGCGCCGCAGCCCTATCTTCCAACAGTACACACCAGAGGAGTCTCCATCCTGAAGCCTCCAGTTTCTCTTTGGAGGCCACAGCCCAATGGCACTGAACTCCGTAGAAAATTCTCCTAACAAATCTTTCCTTACCCTTTCTGACTCTCTGTCTTGCATCACCTCACTCACAAACTACACACTCCTACACCCAAAAATAGTAAGGCTACAACAGAAAATTCACACTCTATCTGAAACAGGAAAAAACATCATGTTCGCATGGATACCTAGCCATGCGGGCATCTGAGGAAACGAGCAGGTAGACGACCTGGCGAAGAAATCCTCATCCCTTCTGTTGGGATCAACGAAGAACGCTCTCCCACAGACTGGCTTTAGAAATAAAGTAAAAAAGTACACCTCCAGTCTGTGGGAGAACCACTGGAAAAAACAGACGAATAACAAACTCTATAATATAAAACCCAAACTGGGACCACGAAATCCTTCGGACCTCTCCAGAAGAGACGAAGTCATTTTTACTCGATTGCGCATCGGACACACATCCCTGACGCTCAAATACCTCCCACATGGAGATCAGAAGCCGTTCTGTGTCGGATGCGACACAGATTTTACCCGTAGACACATTTTAACCGAATGTCTAGACTTTGGAGAGATGTGAAGGAAATACTTCAAATGCAAGAAATTGCAAGACATTTTATCCGTCGTTGGTCCCAACTGAATCTTGGATTTTATAAAGGTCTTTGGCCTTTATGGGAAATTATAAAATGGAACAATATTGTTAAAGATGTTATTGTTATTTATAAGGATTGTTTTAAATTTAAAATATATTTACACCGAATTTTAATATTTTAACATTTTAAAGTCTAATAGTTGACCAACCGTGCAGTGAACTGTTGCAAATGCAACCAATTTGTGTTTCCCGCGCTCGTATGACTTTATGCAGTTGCGAGCGCTGTAAAACCCCATACTGAACTAAACTAAACACACACACACACACACACACACACACACACACACACACACACACACACAGGGAGACAGGGAGAAGGAGTGCAGGAAGTCCAAGAGTACCGTAGGCCTAGATCTACTTAATATATTCTTGGGTCAAAGGTTCAGCCAATCGCAGCCCGATTTACGCTCTCTGTGTAGTCGCATGTAGGTGAAAGGTTTCTTTACTTTAACTTCTAGGTCGTCGGGTACAATCGCAGCGGGGTTGTAGTGCACACTGAAACCGCCAGAAAGCGACCCGACCCGATGACCCGACCCGACCCGACCCAACCCGATCAGCATTCGCTAGTGGGCACCCCCTATAACGTTACTATGCCTCCGAAGGGCTGCTGCTCCACCTTCTGCTGATACCAGTCTGTACACACCAAATCCTCATTTAAGTGTACCAAGCCCTGTTGTCCAGCCTGCCTTCATGATCGAGCCTTCTGGATACCTGCTGTTGCATTTTAACCGAATGTCTAGACTTTGGAGAGATCAGAAGGAAATATTATAAATGCAAAAAAATGCAAGACATTTTTTCTGTCGTTGGTCCCAACAGAATTTTGAATTTTATGAAGGCCATTGGCCTCAATAGAAAATTGTAGAATAGAACAAAATTGAATAATTAACATTTTTTATGAAAGTTGTTTTAGTCTGAAATTATACTTCTACACCAAATTTTTAACATTTTAACTTTTAAGATCAAATAACCCATACACAGCCGTGCAGTAAACCACGTATAAAAAAACAACCAACTTGTTACTAAAAAACTATATATTTTCCATTGTGTGTGCAAATTATATGCTATCACAGCAGATCTTTATTTTGACGGGACAAAACGTCATACTACATTATATAGCGTGTTTTCATATTTACTAACCATATTATACACCTAAGCGTTTGAGTTCAGTCAGACTTATTGTATGTTTATAAGCCCGTTCATCTCCTAATTACTATAAGACTACTGCAACATGTTGTCTAAATGTAGATATCGAGAGGCTCCATTAAAATCAATACCCAACAACAACAATGATGCTAATATTTTCTATGTTAAAGAAACACCAAACCATTTCAGATGTGGGGAGGGATAGGGTGGGGTGGATAAGAGTCCGAGTCTTGTTTGATAGAACTAGAGCTATACTCGGTTTAAATCTATTGTTGTAGTCTTCACCTGAGATCCCGCACGAACGTTCGGGAAAATAAATTTGAACTCTATTTCTCCGAACGATTTCCGTTCTCGCGATTTGTAGATAATAAGCGAATAGAGTGGCCCGTGTGTGTGTGTGTGTGTGTGTGTGTGTGTGTGTGTGT
>NW_004798188.1:169522-171354 GCF_000002075.1 Aplysia californica | reverse complement strand
GGCGTGGAGGGATTTTTTTTACACGAAGGATTTTAGTTTTTGCTGGGTGACTAAATACAAAATAGGTTACTGCCAAGGTCCAGCAGTCTCGTTTTCTCGCAGTACCTTTTGAAGGTATTTTCAAATGAAGTATAGACCGGGAACGTTGCCCCAACCACAACTGAAGAATTTGAATATTCAGACATTTAAAAATATCTAGCTCTAGAAATTGAATTTGATGCAAAAAATGCTTCTTCCCAGTCCTCGCAGAATGGAAGAATGAAAGGATGACTCCTAAATCTCGCAAATAACCCAAAAAATCTCGAGATCGGAAACCATTCGGAGAAATAGAGTTCAACTTTCCCGAACGTTCGGAGAAATAGTCACTTCGATTGATAATTTCGGTTCACTTAAGGTTCCGCTGTTACAAAATAAACCAAACAAAGCAGCAACAAATTTTACAACACAGCCGTCGATCCCTAAGATAAATTACCCCCCTCTAATGAGTGAAGTGACTAAAAACGCTGCTTTCCATACAAGGAACTCCTTGTTTCCATTATATCATACTTTACTGAACAAAAAAACCCTTCAAAGGTCATCCACGCTCATGCATCCGATCACATCTCCGTTCTTTATATATATCTCGAAGCGAGGTCAAGTTTGCTCCAGACCTGTTCTTATCAAGGAGTTTACAGTAAAACTCCTTGGTTCTTATTACGTTCTCTGACCGTCTCACTCCAGACGCAAGGATTTTACGCCCAGGTGTGAACTCCTCAACGCCTTTGATTTTGCTGAGCATCGAACTCGCAATAAGAGCCTAACGCCTCAGCTTACACACAGCCATGGCATAATTCGTAGGGCCAATAAGGCCGCCTCATACCCATGTCCATTAATATATATCAGGGAGGCATGTAGAATTTAATTATATGTCAACATGATTGCCCATCACCATGAACGGCTGCTGATACGTGATCGCTTCATTAATAATGACAGAGGAACGAACGAATAAAGCTAGTTATGGCACACGCCTAGAATCATGCAGTCATATCTTAAAATCAGTTTTAAAAAATATTTTGCACCATTTTTTTTATCATAATGAAATCTTTTACCGTCTTGAAAGATTATCTTTATAATTTGATATGTTTATTAATTTTATCTTACTTGGACAAGTTTTTTTCTTATTTTGCCGATCTTCTTAATTTTTAAACTAGCTATATATCGCTGGTGGAGTGATGAAACCTCGCAACCCCAGAAAGGAAAATTTTACAAGAGAGACAAAAAACTGATTTACTTGTGAACAAAATGATCTATAGGAACCAAAGCCGGTACATATAAATGAAAACACCTTAGAAACGTGGTTAGTACATAAAAATAACTTTTCTACTGTTTAAATGGTTACGCTGTGGGATGCCAGGTTTCATTACAACATTTTGTTGTGATGAAACCTCGTAGTCAGCCCGCGGGAGGGTTGCGAGGTTTCATCAGGACAGAGTTTGAGGGTTGCGAGTTTTCTCGCAGCTCATTTGGTTGCAGTTTGCATCTGTTGTTTGGAACGCCACAAAGTGATGAAGATGTTTCTTCAAGATCAATTATTTTAGAGATAAATGTGCGTTATCTGCAGAATTTGGGTTTGAAACCTCAAACCGATCAGCGATTTGTGCAATCTGTTTCAATATAATTTTCCAGGATTAGATCTGGTTACTTCCATTTTACAAAAAAGCGCAAATGAATAGTATATCTGTGCAATATGGTCTCTGGTTGCACTACAGATGGCTTTCACAATGGAAAGAAATAGATCTAGATCAAAATATAGACCTGTTTTTCAAAGTTTTAAAGCGTCAGTCCATTACAAA
>NW_004798188.1:166259-168098 GCF_000002075.1 Aplysia californica | reverse complement strand
GTGGTCTTGGCAGAATTGTACATGCATTTTGTAGATATCTGAGTTCCTTTGATAACTGGTTCTAAATGTTTCTGACAAATCATTGACTCAACCTAGTTGAATGCAGGAACATCTTTTTACACACTGGCACTTTATGACCACCATTTTAAATGTGTATTTGAAGCTATGCTCTATCTGGTTAGTTTCTGAATGCCTCCTATGAGGTTGGTCTATGTCCACTAGTCCAATAAAGAGACTTTTTTTTCATCCCATGAGAGGACCACACTAAATCAAAATGAATGTGTCTGTCTTCCTCGAGAGCCCTTTGCCCTTTACATTACAGAGTTCAGCTCTTGCAATCACAGTTTGGTTTCAGTGACGTTTGGTATTCCTGACCAGATCCACGGATGGCCTTTGCATATCTGTTGCCACCCCTGAAAACCCTTTATTTTCCTCTGTGGCATCCCAAAAGAGCTGTTTCTGGATCAGGCTTCAGGAAAAGTGGCTAAGGTGCCGGAAGGTGGGATGGTCCTAGGAATGTGGTTTGCAGATCGTGTTGCTATGACTCCGTATGTAATAATTCAGCAGCTGACTTACAGCTACCCGGTGAAACGTCAGTATGGCTTGGGGCGTGATTCCAGGCGACACTGGTGTTGGTGCAGACTCAGTCTGGGATGATGCTGATACTTCCTTGCCCCCACATATAAGACACATCACTGGAAAGGACAGCGAAATGGTAGCTGGAGTCAATTCATGGAACGGGATCTGCTGAGTGGTTTCCAAACCAGCCTTTGGATGGTGTAAAAATCTAGGTGATGCGAGCACAGTTGGGGTTAGATATATTCAAAACAGAAGCGTAAATGTCCATATCACTTGTATTGTTGAGGCACAAATTTATCACAATGTCCTCTATAGACTTCAGGGTCAAGAAGAACATGGGTAAGTTCAGTACTATTCGGTCTCAACCACAAATGAAAGATTCGACTAATCAGCGGATTCCTAGTCTAAGAAGGGGTGAAAACTTAACCTCTCTTTGATAAACAAAATGGCCAGGTGACATCTGGAGAGTGCATAGACTTGTCACTTATTCTTAGTAAGGACTATTGACACCTGTCTTTTCAAGGTGAGACTGTTGCCTTAAATTAAATGTTAACTACGTTTGTGCTTTATGAGAACATCTTGTTTACCAATACGTTAGTCATCCCTTTAACAGGATTTCAAACAGATTTACCTAATGTAACTCCTTCACTTATGATCATATTTGAATTTCTGAACTGACTGAAATAAAATGGATGAATAAAAGAATGAATGAATGAATGAATGAATGAATGAATGAAAGAAGCATTTTTAAAATTAAGTCAGGCATATATAATGCACCAGAAAATGTCAATTATGAGCGCTTCCATTGAGTCAATTCATAAAGAAGGCTTATCCAGAACCTCGTACGAGCAAGTCGCTCTCTCAAACCGGGAGTGATGAAACCACGCAAAAGCAGATCGGCGCACCAGGTGAGGGTTGCGAGGTTTCATCACGCCCGGATATCATAGGGGCAAACATACGAGGTTTTTATAGTAAGGTTTTTTCATACTTTCTCTTCATAATTTAACCTAGTGCTTTTGACACAATGTGAAGAAGGACTGGGAGAAGACATTTAGGGAAAAAAAACAAAAAAAACGATTTTCAAAAAATTGAGGATTACGAGGTTTCATCATTCCACCAGCGATATATATATCTACCATAAAACTCTTAAATAATTGAACAGTCCTTATCACACACATACTTTAATTTTTTAAATTCTCCCTGTCATTCTATCCGTCTTCCCGTCAGTTGATCACAATCTCTCTCTCTCTCTCTCCCCCT
>NW_004798188.1:140624-153754 GCF_000002075.1 Aplysia californica | reverse complement strand
CGTGAAAATTCACACTCCAGACACCACCAACAAAAATCTATTCCATATATCAAAAATTCAACAAATAAGTTTTTAGTATTACCTCTTCTCTTCATTCTGTGAAAATTTCATGAAGATTGGAGGAAAAATGGTGGAGTTATTAAAAAAAGTATAGACAAAAGTAACATTTTGAGAAAACGGCCGATAAAGAAAAATAAAATACTGACTTTATGAGGAAATGGCGGTTACAAACATGCCCGGTATGAGAAAAAATACAATTTTTGGGGGTTCTTATGCCCTGAAATAGTTGTAGGAGAGGCCGAGGAAGCTAAAAATGCCTACAACTCAAATTCCATGATTTCGAGCCGAATTTTGATTTTGGGGGTGTAGCCCCCCCCCCTCAACCCCTTAAATAGTAAGAAAAATAACTTTAACATCTAAAGCATTATGAGCTTTATAACATTATAAGTATGTTGATGGCGAAAACGACAGTAATGTTGCTGCTGCTGATGACATAATTTGATAATGGTGATGATGATAATGATGATGATTTACAGGAATTATGTTGCTGCTAATGACAAAGTAATCGGAGGATGATGTGATGATGATTCATTGATCTGTGTGAGTGTGCGTGTCACACTTTTGTATCAAAGTTTAAAATCTTTAATTCTGTCTCTCTTCGTTAATCTTTGACATTTTCAGAGTGGTTGTTTTTGCAACTTTTGGGCGTGTACGCTGGCATGGCTTCTTGGCGACCTTTGGTGCTTTAGGGATTGTAAGTTTGCCATCAGTAGAGGTGACAAAATCTGCCCGCTTCCTCTTCCTGCTTGTCATGAAGTTTTCATACGCTTTGTCCTTTTCAGTTTTTGTTTGGGAAATCTGAAAATGTTGACACTGTGGGACCAGCTGAAAATGTCCCTGTCCATGCAGCGCTCGTCTTACATCGGCAAACTGGAGATTCACTATGCGCTGAATTTTGTCAATCATATCTGCAAGCTTGTGGGGAGTTCAATTGAATTCCTAGTTTGAGTATGTGGTTTATGGCCTCGCAGCAGTTGTTCTTCCAGTTCAGTGGGATACTGCCCACCGTCAGGGTGGTTCCACAATGTGCTTTTCTATGGTTGGCAAAAGCTTCTCACGCAAGTATGTAGAGAAGAGTGGCACTTCTTCCTCAACTTTTGAAATGAAGTCATTGGACCTTTGTTCAAAATCAAATGACTCCATCTGGTCCAAAGATATCATTCAGTATGGCGATTTGCAGGGGTTTTTTGGTGCCAACTTTGTCCTGCAGCCGATGTCGTGCATTTTCCACGAGATAGCGAGAACATAAAAGCTGGGTTGAATTTTGAAAGTGCGATCTACCCCCATCACTGAAGGTTCAGCTACATCGACGGAGCAGTATCTCATGATGTCTGTTAACTGATCCTTAACATAGAGAATGAAGCCCGGGAGTTTTCCTTTTTGTATGACGACATTCTGTACAAATGGATGGTCATTGAGCTGAGACAGAATGGCCTGAATTTCATCAGCTGAGTTTTGGCGGGGATGTCTTCTGTCTCCACTGTGATGCTTTGTGGCCTGTTTGAAATTTTGAACTTGTTTGAGATCACGGGGACAGTCAAATGATGAGTCTAGAACCATGTTTGTGTATGTGGCTCTTGGTTGCTGAGAAGTCACAGCTGATTTTATTTCATCAACCACCTCTTGTTGTGTGCGGATGTATTGACCAGTAGAGGCTTTGGCATTACCATGATGTGAATGCTCATCGGGGTAAATTCCAATGTATTCCACTAATACTCTGTTCTCTCCATGTTTGTCATTTGGTGGTGCTTTTTCAATCCAGGTGATTCTTTTTCTGTAATTGTTGTCACGCTTCAATGTTGCGTAGTACTTTTTGATTACATATATTTGCTCTGGTTCTGGCTGCGGATTCAAAATGGAGTTTGGATTTTTTCGATTTCGATAATATCATCACCATCATCAATGCCTTTCACCTCTGGCAGGGTATAGGCCACATACAAGCTCCTTCCATTTGTCTCTGTCCTGAGCCATCCTTCCAAGCTCGTTCCAAGTGAGCTTCATTTCTCTCATGTCCCTTTCCACGCATCTCCTCCATGTTTCCCGTGGCCTACCCCTGCCTCGTGCTCCTTGTGGGTTCCACTGCAGTGACTGTCTTGTGATGTTTCCGCTGGGCTTTCTTACGGTGCGTCCCATCCATTGCCACTTTCTTAGTCCTATTTCTACTTCTATATCCTTTTGTCCTGTCCTTTCCCACAGCTCTTCATTTCTTATTCTATCCTGCCACTTAATTCTTAGAATACTCCTCATACATCTGTTGATGAAAGTCTGGACTTTATTCAGTACTGTTTTCGTTGTCTTCCAAGTTTCGCAGCCGTAGAGGAGCACAGACTTGACGTTGGAGTTACAGAGTCGAATCTTGGTGCGCAGTGAGATGTTGTTTCGATAATTTGCACCTTGATATTTTTCGATGAATCTAGGCTGTTCCCCAGAGTCTACGACAAACTCGACTTTTTCGGTGGAACCCTTACCACTGTCCCAAACACCACAATCATCAGTGAAATCACTCTGCTTTCCTCTCAAACGTTTTTCTCTATTCCTTGTATTCTGAGTTATAAAAAAAATGATTCTCCTTCTTCCCTGTTGGAATTTCCCGCAGTGAGGGTTTTTCAGATGTAAGGACGCCATATGCCTCTATAATGTCCATTAAGTGGTTGTAGAGATTATCTTTGTCACCTTGTTTCTATAGTTCACCTATTATACTTTTGCTGTTTTCATTGTGATCTTTATTGTGAAGGTCACTGTTGGCTTTATTATCAGTATTTGTGTTGGTGTTGTGAATGGTGGGTACGTCAGGTTCGATGAAAGACAAGTAAGATAAGCTAATCTCAGCATCTTTATTCCCAGTCTCTGTGTATTCTAAGCTAGGGGTGGATTGCCGGATATGGGAAATATAAAAGTCAGATTCTATGAAAGACGAGTCAGATAAGCAGATGATCTCTGGCTGATCACTGTTGTCAACTAGCAAAGGCACAAAATGGTTCGGAAACCAGGAACTGTTTGAGTCTACATGTCCTACCTTTGTCCACATGACAAATATTTTTTCGTTAATCTCTGTGGTTGATCTGAGGGGGTGAACTGTTGTTGTTAAGATCCGGAATACCTAATCAATCTGACCATTCAGGGGTGTAGTGGGCTCCCTAACTCCACCCTCACTGCAAGTTTTAGTAGGAACATGCCACTTGGCACACACGTACCTTGAACAAAACTAAGAATTTTGATAAACGTACACAAGCTCTATCTGCATAATTTCACTCTATTTTGCATACATTAAAAATGGCTGCCATTGAAAAATCAAGCAAAATGAAAATAACTCTAAAGTATCATACACATCTTCGATTTTCATGAAAATGGTGTCAAAATGAATGTTTTTGGGGATGCCTTAACCATTGAAATCAAAATTTTGGATGTAGAAGGTCCGGTTTTTTATTTATTCAATATTAGTCACATGATGTGATTATGAATTATATATATTTTGTATATTTCTAATTGACAAGCTTCGACCTCCGCTTTCACCAGTCACCCCATTGATGATGCTTCCCCTTTTTAGGGAATCAGCTCACAGTCCAATGATATTATTCCATGGGATGAACACTGTTGCTGCTGTTACAAAGTAACTGAATTCAGGACAGACCCCGGTCGTGGTTGCTGATCAGCCACTCTTTACATTGGCAAAGAAAATTCCGTGGAAATTTTCGGATGTCGTGGGAGAGGACAAGTTTGTGGTGATGCTTGGGGCACTGCACACTGAGAAAATGCTGTTTGAAGCTTGGAGTAACTATTAATAGGAGAGGCCGCGAGTCGCGTAACGTGAAGCCGCTGCAAACGACGGTCGCCATGTTTGTGAGATCAGCTCAGTTCTCTCAGTTGTAAACTTAGTGTCAACCGAATGGCAGTTTGCGTAGCGTTTGGGTCAGGTGGGCCTCCCATTCAAAGGTCCCGGGTTCGAATCCGAGTAGTGACGGAAAAATTTTATTCTCTA
The DNA here is from genome assembly GCF_000002075.1 of Aplysia californica. NCBI lineage: Eukaryota > Metazoa > Mollusca > Gastropoda > Aplysiida > Aplysiidae > Aplysia > Aplysia californica. Next base: position 149,715 of record NW_004798188.1, on the reverse strand, counting down.
AAATTCGACTTTCTCTTTCGTCTGTTTTTGTCTCCACTTTCTGTCCCTACCTCCTCAGGGCTTCGCACTCTTTCTGCAGCCTTTCTACTGCTACTCCTTGGCTCCTTCTTACCTCTGTCTTTCAGCCACACCCCTGATCTTCTGGTAGGAAAGATCTGCCCCTAGCCTTCTCGGACAAGGGCGAAAAAATCTCGGAGGCTCGACGGAGGTCGCGTATGCAAGTTGCGCAAATTAAAGGTCCTTTGGTGGTCTAAAATCGATAAGAGTTGGCTTCGGTCGCCACCCGGGCAAAATTCAAAATTTCCTACCAACTTAAAATGTTTAATGTGTCCCTCGCAGTCATATGACTTATGCAGTTGCGAGTGCCGTAAAACACTTATAAGGCCTACGAAAAATGTTTTAAAAAATATCAATGGCACTGAACTTGATGACGAAATGCCTTCTGATTTAGCCGTAAATGCATCTCACAGTAAAAACAGAATGGAAAAAGATTGCAGAAAATTCAGTTTGCCATAATGATAACTGCACGTTTGTGCCTAGATCTAGTCTGGCATACTTGTCAATTTACTCTGAGAATACTGTTGCTTACATGGCTGGTTTTGTGTTGTTAAGGTTTACAAAGCATTTGAAAATGTGAAACCTTCATCGGTGCCTTAGTTGACTCCAGTGTGTCAGATGTAACTTCCTTGCTGTTTTTGAAGTCTCGTCGGAGGTTTGACAGTGCCTTCAAAGAATGTCATTGAAGTGTGTTTGGTGTGTGACTAACATTTTCGATGTCATGTGTAGTCTGGCATTGTCAAAAGAAAAATGTCACAAATTAGTGCAATCTGTCTTGAAATTCTTATTATTATAAGCCTATCATTTCAAATGTTCTATTAATTTTTCAATACACTTAACAGTATTTTGTAAAATTTAGATAAAGTGTCTGGGTGTTTTAAAGGTGCCCATCCCTCATCGTTTTATTTTTTTGGGGGGGAGCGGCGCTGTTTTATTCTTTTTTTTGGGGGTGTTTTTTGTGGAGGGGGGAGGGGGTTAATTTCCACCATCATACTTCACTCTTATCTGCCTTGCCCTCTCCATCCTCATTCTTCGCCCATCCCATCCCACCCTCACTACCATCTTTTGTGTAATCATTTTCAATTTTGTTATATATATATAATATATATATATACATATATATATATATATATATATATATATATATATATATATATATCTAAAACAAGTATAAAAAATGTTCATACCGTCACAATGTGTATACATAGTACATGTATTACTGTAAATATTCGACTAAGTGAGCTGGTAATTTGATGCAAGTAAGATTTGTTAACATCCTTATTATATTACAACTGTACGTGAGTGCTTATAATGCTGTAATTAACATTGACAAAGAAATTTTGAGAGACAATGGAGTCCGAGCAGCTTGTTTTGAAAGGAGATTACGCAGCGTACGCTGCATTGTTTTGAACTTACAAAGATGGCGGCAGGCCCGATAAGCTCCGCCCTTTTGGCTTCAACTTGGTTAGAACTGTTGAGCGGGCGACGCAACGTTAGGGCCTCTCCCTATATAGTTACTCCAAGGTTTGAAGGGCCTAGGGGAGTGGCTGGAAGGGAGTGGATGGACATCACTTCTGTCAGTCAGTGGTGTGGCTTCAAGTGGAGTTGCTGATTCTATGAAATAGGTGACACATCTGACCCGCTCTCGCTACATGCACCAAGTCACAGCTCTTGCTTTGTATAGTTTACTGAGACAAGCCCATCGTGAATACCTGACAACAACTATTGAAGATGAGCCATAGGAACTAGATGCTTGGATATGTATCAGCGAGACTGAGAACCGCACTTCTTGTACTGGCACCAGACTCTTGAGCTGCAGCTGATGGTTCTGCAGTTTGTGAAGTTGATTCGGACTGCATCGTTTGATCTGTACTTAGTGACTTTAGAACATCTCATGCCAAGGGTGTATGCTCTTGATCACAAACACTATGTCCGCAATCTACCCTTTCATCTACGAGATATGTGTGACCTTCGAAAAATGCATCCAACAGTTCATAAAGAGCTCATGAAGGGAAAATTCGTAGGACAGAAGACAAGTCGAGCATTTTCTAGCATTGCCTTGGACCAAATTCATGAGCAGCTCATCGGTTCTCTGAAGGGTCATGGAGGAATAATTGGACTGACTGGGGATCCTATAGCCCTTGAAAGATTTATGATTACTGGACTAAAACTTGCTCACATCATTGAGGAGTTCGAAAACACACCTCAAAACAGTCACAGGAAGCACCATGAACAGTATCCTAAATGTCGAGAGACTTTCAGAGAAGATGTGAATGGCTTAATCAGTGCATTCTCTGATGTGGGAAATCCTTTCCTTGAAGTACCTGGGCAATTGATTTCTCTTGACAGGTCCAGAATCATGACAGGTGATGTTATGAGCTCTGTGAGAAATATCACAAAAATTGGAAAAGATAAGTATGATACATTCTTTTCAGAAAGGGTTTCATCCAGTACATCCCCATGGACCTCCACCTTTCACCTGAATAGATTGCCTCTTTTCGGTGTAAAAGCTCAACAACGTAAAGAAAAATCCGACCTTGCTTCCTTGAAGGAAGAACGAACCCAGTTTATTCAAATGATGCTGTCTGGGCACTCAGGAAGGGACATTGGTGAAGAAATGTTTGCACATGAGAACACTTCATTGCAAGTACCACCATCTCTCAGTTCCCAGGGTCAGATGCACAAAGGAACAAAATCTGAAATTCTCAAGGGCCTCGAAGGTGATATTGAGATTCAACTTCTGATACATCCTTTAATTCTGATGTTGTTATTCTAGATGGAGCCTTCATCTTGCAATCACTGAGACCTGGAACAGCATCAACATTTCAGGATTATGCAGACCAGGTGTTTCTTCCATATATTGTGGTGTCATGGTTAAAGGGTGTGTAGTGGGATGCCTACAAACACGATAATCTCAAATCCAGCACTCGGGAAACCAGAGGCAGTGGCATGCGGTGTCGAGTGACATCATCAACCAAAGTACCGAGTAACTGGCAAGGATTTTTACGGCTACGGGTCGATGAGAACAAATCAGAACTGTTTTCTCTGTTAGCAGAGAAAATACAAGAGATGTACACAGAGGGCAAACAAGTTGTTACAACCTTCGGAGAGAATGTTCTCACTTCACCTGTTCGCTCAAGTACTCGCGCTTTAGCACCTTGTATTCACGAGGAAGCTGATTCAAGGATTTTTTCCCTGTTGCAGATGCGACACATGAAGGATTTAAACACATCACCATTCGTGCTAGTGACAGTGATGTTGTGATAATAGCTGTGTTCTGTTTCCAAGATCTCAACCTTGATGAGCTCTGGATAGCCTTTGGATCCAGCAAATCATACAGACATATCCCAGTTCACCAGATTGCTATGCAGTTGGGACCATCCAAGTCTCGAGCTCTTCTAGCATTTCATTCTCTAACCGGCTGTGACACCACCTCAGCATTTCAAGGAAAAGGCAAGAGAACAGAATGGGCTGTTTGGCAGGAATTTCAAGAACTCACTGCAGCACTTCAGCGCCTGTCAACATTCCCTAGTAGAATCGATGATGACGTCACGTCCTATGTAGAGGCATTCATCGTTCGCCTTTACGACAGGTCCTTGGACATCACATCAATCAAATCAGCACGCATGGAATTGTTCTACTACAAAGGCAGGCATTTTGAGAACTTGCCACCTACAAAGGATGCATTGCTACAACACACTTTACACGCTGCATATCAGGCAGGCCACATCTGGGGCCAAGCCCTCATCTGTTCTCCAACCTTGCCTGACCCATATGAAAGGGGATGGGTCATGACAAATGACAAGTGGTTACCTCGATGGACAGCACTTGCTCCTATTACAAAGAACCACAAATGCCTTGTGACATGTAAGTGCAAGAAAGTGTGCAAGCCTCCATGCAAATGTTGCAAAGCTGGTGTGAAATGCAGTACTCTCTGTGCATGCAGGGGTGTTTGTTTCAATCAAGGAAAATAATGTGTACATATCAGTGAACATAACGCATTGGTTATTGAAAGAATTGGCAAAATATGTGTGAACCTGGCCTGCTAAAGGGATTTTAAATTACAAAAACAAAACCACAAGTGTAGTCCCAGCATCTTCCCAAAATTATGGTTGTGCGTCATTTTTTTAATTTTTCAAGGCAGTCATTTTTAATGTATGCAAATTAAGAATCAATTTGACCTTTTATGATAATTCTTTGGGTGTCATTGAGTTTGTCAGCCACAACTTACTATGAAACAACACATTTATATTATATTTCTATCATTCTTCTGTCAAAAGTTATATTCGGTTCGTATTTTCATTATACTTCAGTGGCGGCCATTTTTCATTTATGCAGGTTAAGAGTGAATTTGACCTTTTATTATAACTTTGATGGTGTCATTGACTTTGCCAGCCATATATTTATATGAAACAACACCAAAATTAATGTTCTACCATTTGTCGGTCAAAAGTTATATCCAGTTATCATTTTAATTATATTTCAGTGGCGGTCATTTTTATTTTATGCAAATTAGGAGTGAATTTGAACTTTTATTATAACTTTGATGGTGTCATTGAGTTTGTCAGCCATATATTTATATGAAACAACACCAAAATTAATGTTCTACCATTTGTCGGTCAAAAGTTATATCTAGTTATCATTTTCATTGTATTTCATTGGCGGCCATTTTAATTTATGCAAATGAGGGCCTGAATATGCATGTGGACCTTGTGTCCGTTTCATTTTTCCAATGATATGGTGTAAGGTACTTACATACCAAGTGGTTCCTTCCTACTAAAATTTGCAGTGGGTAATGGGACTACTGGCCTAGGTCAGCCCACTAGTAGGTACACAGAACCAATAGGATGTTGTATAAGGGTTGATAAGGCAGCAATGGTAAATGCTGACGAGTAGCCTCTTTTGTATCCCTAGGTGATGCTTTCAGTCGTGGAACAAACACCTTTGGACGAGAGTATATCTGTTCATATTCTTCGCCATGCAGAATGAGTTCGATTGTTGTTCGGGTGCGTTGTTCCATCGAGTGAGCTTCATTTCCATATAAAGCCACGGAGACTGCATTGAATAAACAGCTCCCATCACCACCCACTTGTATAGGTTTTCTTCCGTTGTCTTTCCCATTAAAGGATTTTAATTTGCTGTATGTATCAGAATCCACCAACAAATCGGAATGAGGATACTTGATACATTGAGTGGGGGTGTCCAAGTTGTAATGGCGAAGTAGAATTTGTTCCATTTTAGCCCCAGAGCGCTGACGCTTTTATCATCTGTCATCGGTCGCTGCAGACTGGATCTGCAATAGAGAAAAGGGAGCATACACATATTAGGCCTACGTCATCAAAAATATTGCTCATTTTCTACTCCCCACCCCCTGTCGCCATCTGTTATCAACGTTCATGTTTAGCCCCAGAGCGCTGGCGCTGTTTATCATCTGTCATCAGTCACTGCAGACTGGATCTGCAACTGAGAAAAAGGAGCGTACACATATTATGTCATAAAACATTTTGCTCATTTTTTTACCCCCCCCCCCCCTTGTCACCATCTGTCATCAATACCCAGCCCTTCTCCCCCCCCCCCCTCTCATTAATATAATCATAAGCTGTTAAAAGCTAAACGAACAGAACATTTACAGACAGACAGCAGACAGACAGAATGTATGGAACTCTTTACCATGTTTTCTTACCTGAAATCGAAATGACCCTCGAATGATGCACAATTCTTGCAAATAAAATCATGAGGCAGGTGGCCCATGTCTATGAACTGTATTTCTGCGATACATTCGCATTCTCTGTGAAACCACTTCTCACATTTGACACAGAACACTGCATCCATAATTTGGCATTATTTGAAACAAACACCACAAGGCCATTGTGTCTTGCGAGGCATCTTTACTTGATGGGTTTGATTTGTTGATATTTTAAATACTTTTGGCGGGCGCATTCTTGGTGAGGAAGTTGTAAATTTTGACTTGCCGGAAAAAATCGCGCTGCATTTCGGGAAGATGTCAAATGTGACCATGCCGGCAGACCTGCCAATGCCAACCTTCACGCTTTGAGCGTGAGACTCACGCTTTGGCATGTCATCTCACGCTCTCACGCTAGGCCATGAAATCTCACGCTTTTCACAGAGTCAGTGAGTGAAATGTCTAAATTGCCGTTTGACATTTTATCTACTCGTAATTCTTTTGTAAAAGCTGTGCGACTGCATCGTATTAAAGATATTAAGTGACTTAAGCCCACTCTCGCCTCTCTTTAATGAACAATAGATGATGATACTAATACTATACAGATGGGCTCATAATCGTAGCATATTACTTGTATATTAATTGAATTACCCAATGTTCACATACACTCTTCACATTTAGACTTCCCTAGCGGTTAGACAGATGACCTTGTAGTGAACTCCGAATACATCGATGTATAACCACATAACCACATGAGTATTAAAATAAGTATCACTACACAATCTAGATCTAGTTCTCATCATCTTTTACAACACTATTGTACACCTGTAGGCCTAAGTTGTTGTAATTGTAGTTTGGTATAATTTAATTAATAAGACCAGTAGGCCCACACTGATGACAATTTTTTATCAACTACCGCAAAAATATGATTCCCCCCCCCCCCCCCCCCCCCCCAAACTGGCATTGTGCCTCAGGATTATTACAGTGCACTCTGCCGTACTAATAGTAGTATTTACAACATACTCAGTAGGAGACTAACGGGTGAGGGGAGTGATGGAAGGGAGGGTGTAGGGGGGGGGGGGGTATCTAACCGAATACACGTGCGAAAATAAGAGTACTACCGACATTTTAGGGCACGCTGACCTTGGTGACCTATTTACCTTTTACTTTTATTGCGAACTGCCTGTTTGGTATGTTTTTGACACCTTTGGTGATAGCGAATTTCGAGAAGGGTGAGGTGAGCAACGTTATCCTTTTCAGTCTTTGCCCATGATACGATGAATAATACACTATTGTATTGTAAGTCACCGGCATTGTGGTACCGGTAGCATAATAATAGTAATAGATCTTTAACGTATCAAGTATTAAAACTATTTTGCCGTGATTTAAAAAAAATAATTTTTTTTTTGGGGGTGGGAGATGATAGTTTTCACTTATTTCGCAGCAGGCCTCGTCAAGATCGTTTTGAATGTGCGATTCTAAAAGCTGCACAAAGCATAGATTTTAGTTAGTTAGCCGATGTCGATGTTTCGGAAAATGGGTAAAAATCATACACCGGCAGCACCGCAGAGTTACAGTTAAAGTCTAGTATATTGGCACCCTTTAATTTCAATATTTTGTTATTTTTCTTTTTAATCATAGATATATTTCAAATAGTTGGATTAGTCATTCTATAAGTTTAACGTCGTAGTTTAGCTTCTTTTACATAATTACGGCCATTTTGAGCACAGAAATACGTGTATATGTGATAGGTAGCAAATTGAATAAGATGGAAAGTCAAATCTCACGCCAAGAGCAGCAAATCTCACGTTCACTCAGCTCTTTGGGTTGGCAGGTCACAAACAAAAAATTGCTTTAAAAAATCGTAAGGCAAAATAATCAAAAAATAAGTCTACGGACGACACGGGACGGCAATTAGTAGGACCGCTAGATCTAGATCTAAATCTAGAATCTAGATCTACATCTAGATCTATCTAGATCTAGAATCTAGATCTAGATCTCTTCCTAAAGATAAAGGTGAGAGAGAACGTTGGATGAAAGCAATCCCACGCGACAATATACTCGATACTGCAAATGTTGTTTGTATTAAACATTTTCCATGGATTTGAAACTATTTCTGTCAAAGGAAGATTAAGACCAAAAAACCCTCCATCGCTATTTTCTAATTTGCCCAAAAGTTTTATTCCAACACCAGTGCCCTTAGCAAGAACAACATGTCATGTAGAGCTAGATCTAGGCTAGTTTTTCAGTCAGATCAGTTGAAAGTGACCAGTTAGAAGAATATTCACAAAAAGACATGGTTTCTTTTGATTCATTGTGTTCATTTGTAGGAGCCAGTGTGTGACAAAGTAGGCTATGGAGAAACTCTTTGAGTGAAATATTTATGGACATCTCACAGTATTATGGTTTTGAGATGAGACAACACAACTGCTTTTTCATGAGCAATATTTTGCTGAACAATTTCTGCAAGATATCCAATCCACCATCTGCGAAAGAACCTAAACAGAATGTCTTAAAGCTGTTTTCATAAACTAGGTCTAGATCTAGATCTAAGTAATTTAAACTTTTTCATAATATTTACACTGTAATGTTTGTGAACGCATAAATTATGTGTGTCTATCTCTAGACTCTAGACTATGTCTCTAGGTGTGTATTACCCATACTTGTCAATGTTTCTACTGTTAGGCCTATAAATTATTCCATGCTTGCATAATGAATGAGTATATTTTTTTTAGCACATAGAGCATGGATTGTGTTTTCCATGGATATGTGCTATAACATGCTATCTTTATTCTTCTTGTTTCTCTCATTATTTTTCTGTGCCCATTGCCAATGGGGAGGGAAGCTCTTTTACCGCACCAATAACGAGAAATGAGACAAGAACTAGAGTCTAGATCTAGAAATCTAGTTATCATAAATCCAATTAAGATAATATTTGTAGTTGTACAAAAGCAGTCTTATTTGATTCCCCTTTCGGTGATCTGATTGCTCTGCTGTCTTATTGTCTCGCGTAGGCTACTGCAGTGACCTCGTTTTAAACTCGCCTCCACATAATTTTCAGACTACGCGCCCGCTGGGGAGGCCTGATTATTCTAGTAAGCCGTGTCTGGAACCAAAAGTCCCGCTATAGCCGTGTTTTACTGTACAATGTTCGCCCCGGGCGCAGGGGCCTTACACAATGAAAGGATCAAACCCAGGTCACAGGTGTGAACTTTTCGACGCCTTTGATTTCTCAGAAAGCTGCAGTAGTAATGCACATTGAGTAACCGATATACTAGTTATAACCACGAGAACTAGCTATTTACAAAGAGATACAACTGACATGAGATGAGAGAAAGCTGGGGGGGGGGA
>NW_004798188.1:137370-140358 GCF_000002075.1 Aplysia californica | reverse complement strand
AGGAGGAGGAGGAGGAGGAGGAGGAGGATAAAGAGAAGGAAAAAGAGAAGAAGAAGAAGAGAGTCACCATAAGTCAGTGACAATAGCGACATTTCAGGTGTGGACAAAACAATTTCAACCAACATTCATTGTGACAAGAGGGGATTTTCTTCGACATGCTAAGCTATCTTTGTTTCCATCATTAAAATCTTATGTTACAGCCCCCGACGTCAGAGCAACTGGGACCTCTATATTTGCAGGCAGGAAAGCAATCTTGATAATTTTTCTTGCAGGTGCATTTCATGGAACTGCAGTGTAATCTCACAGTTTTGGAGAAGCACGTGCGGCGTTGGTTTCTTGTCCATATAATATGAATTGGAAAGAGTTTACCTGAGTCCCGTTTTAAGCCCCAGGACTGCGGCTGAAAAATAGTATCTGAAAGACCACTGCTAGACTTCAAGAAACGCGCTTTATTAAAGAAAGAATGATACTCTGTTGCATCTCAGTCATCTCGTTCCCAGAGGCTTCCCTATATTGAACCACCACCTGGAAAGTGGTGGATTTTTACACTGATGACCGAGGTATAAATATTTTCCTCACTTGATTAGGTGTGAGCGCTGCTGTGATCCCCATGATGCTATGAAATGTCCTTTCTCCACCTGGAGTCATTTATTGTGGTCAAAGCTGAACGCCTCAAACTGAATACAGCTGTGTGCTATAGTCGTGAATATTTCCAGTGATCAGCATTTAATTTAAATCTTTGAACTTCTATGTTTGGGGAGCTGACTCCCAGTGCGTTCAGTGAGTTCACAAGAAGCCTTGAGGAGAAGTGGCGATGGCAAAATACACAAATTTCTACTTGGGGCAATCATAGATTTAGATCTCGGTCGGCTGGCAACTACTTTCAGTGAATTGTATTAGTACATATTAACAGTTTCAGGAAACATCACAAAGAGGCCACCAAGTTAGCGCGTGTTCTTCTCCATAAATATATCCAATTTGATTTATTGATTGATAGACTACTTTTTCAAATGTAGAATTTTGATCATGCCGTTGACGAGCTGCCTTGATAATTTGCTTCTGCCCGGCATCATAATGCCTTTTGGTGTTTCATAAAATTCTCGTATTCGTATAACTGAAGAAGCCAATAACGTAAATGTGACAACACCTACTCACCACCAGCCTCCTCTATATTATATTGATGCTTTCCCTGGCACCCCATAAGTGTTTCTTTTTCGGGTGCTGTGGTCCATAATATACATGTTTGTGCCATTCACCTCATGCAGATGGTATTCCATTTAGGCTAATGGTCATCAATTGCCGAATATTGATCGCTGCTCATGTTCATTTGCCTTCAGACAGAATGCAACATAATGAACGGCATCTATCTTTAAAATATTTTGAAGCCTCAATGATGTCCTTACTATAAAAAAAAAAATGCAACTTCGAATATAAAGAACATGAAGGCTGCTTACAAATTTTGAAGTGACAACTGAATAAAAACAATCGAGAATCGTTGTCCATTCGTCCTCTCTTTATTGTGTCCTGACTTTGGGTCTCGGTCGCGCGCGAATTACATTATAGGTCCATTAATTGACTTTGTTTGACTGCAAAGTTTTCTTAAAATTAAAACATTCACCGGGTGCTATAGTGGAACTCTTGGAGACAAGGGCTGGTGGGGGACCTGAGGTCTATATTTTGGCTATTACCAGGCCTAGAGTGCCCATATTTGCTGTGGGACATCGTGTGTTATTGGGGATTTGAAATCAATAGTTTAAAAAGTATATTGTGAATCGGTTGCTATTGAAACTGCGTCCATATTGGATTTTGTATACCTTTTTCAATCCCATTTGATTCCCCTATTTATTCACTGATTCACTTCTAATTTGGCATGCCGACAGTAAATAAATATGTAGCTCTTAAATTTGGCTCATTGAATTTTTGATATATGCTTTAGTTTTTATTTTATGACGCTTGCAATTGGGTTGTTGCAAAAAAAGTTTTTTTTAAAACCCAGGAAAATTCATTCTTTCTAAGCCCATAAATAAAAATTTACTCCATTAATGAAAAATTAAACAAGCCAAAGTTTAGAACTATGTGTTTTTGGTATCATGTGAACGTTACATTGAAATCGAAAAAGAAACAGAGCAGAAAAATGGGATAATAATGTGTGAAAAAATAGAATTGTGAGGAATCAGCCGATAAAAAAAGGTAAGAAAAAGTTGGAAAACATGTGCATGTGAAGAAAAACCAGGGGAAAACCCCCAACAACACAGTTTTAGGTTGTAGAAAGGCTTACATACGTTTCGAGATATTGTTCAGGAAATGTCCAGGTATGTAATAACCCCAATTTGCATAATTTGACTCCAAAACACGATTTCTATAGGTGCCCCACCAACCCTTAACTGAAGTTTTGCATTTCAGCCCGTTAAGCTGCCTGGGCTGCGACTAGTCTTTGATCTATGTTTTGCATACTTACATATTTTTCACTCGTGTAAGATTGATGACATGAAATGTGCACCCGGTGCCCTTCTTGCAGTCATGTTTTCTTTTTATGTTGTAGGCTACATGACTGCCAGAATACCATTCACATCCATTTATGTCAATTGCACAAGGGGCAATTCTTTAGAGCGAAATTACACAGTAAACAAACATCCAATGAAAAGCTTGGACTGAAGGTGTGAGAAAATGCATTCGTAATAATATTAATTGGCTTCCCTTACTTGTTTACATCGAACCATAGAGATATACCGATGACGAGTACCTCATCTGCCATTATCCCCACCGGGCCGGGACTTATTCCCACCCCCTTGAGGGAATAATAAAAATATTTTACTAAATTTTTGACAAAGATGTGTGTGTTCTTGTGTGCATGATTTAGTTTTACTTTTATTCATATTTTTTGGCCTTTTTCATTGCTTTCAGTTAGATTAATTTGATATGACAGAAAGCATCCAAACGCTAAAAGTAAAAGTGACGTTTTTCCGAAAAGGGGGGGGGGGGGGGGGG